>NW_010555464.1:29285-56819 GCF_000687285.1 Phaethon lepturus | reverse complement strand
GCAGGAAATCTTACTAGCACTTACAAAGCACCGTCAAAATCCTTTTGCCTTTACTCATGATCATAAAACGTCAACAAATAAGTGACTTCTTTTCCATCCATCCCAAACAGAGCTATAGGCATTGAAGCTTCATTATTGAGTTTTGAAACCCAACTTAAGCATCACCGAACAAAGGGCATTAGTATTTAAACATTCTTGAGTGTGGGCAGAGTACAAAATTGGCAGAGTTTCTCATCTTTTATAAAAGGACTAATAAAACAAACTAAACCACTACATTTTATAAGACAATAATTTGAACATATTTATTGTGTCAAAAAACAACATTTCTGCGAAGCTGGTGTTAGCAGCATCTGAAGTCTCAGCTCTTCATCTTCCACATCTGCTAAGCACTCTGACAGCTGGCTTGCATGAAGTTGTGAATAAATTATTCACAAATCACTTGCTCTTTGAAGAATGATTGCATCAGTCAATAGATTTACTTAGGACAGAGAAGAACAGAAAGCAAACTTTCTGCTCAGACAAACTTGGGTTCCCTATCAAATGGATTCCTTTTTTGCCTTAAGCAAAAAGTATTCAGGTATCCTGATGTTGTCACCTTGCTGAGCTAATGCTGCTCCTCAGACCTAAGGTAACTGAGAAACTTCAGAGCAAAGGAACTGCCCACACACCCAACCCGTCTCTTCCAACTGCGTATTTCTCAGGGATACAAATGTTCATCTTTTCTTTGCATAGATGACACTCTAACTAATATCAGAATGCTTCTGGCAGGAAATCATGTCTGAGGGAGACCTTTTGGACCTTTATGTGAATGTCCTGCACGCAAGTCTGGATAGCTCATCAGAAAAGGGAAAGCTGCAACTTTCAGCTGTATCAGAGTGGGTCTCTGAGCCCGTTTTCACTTCCTAGCAAGTTGTACACTTTTTTTTCCTAATTGTCCCTTGTTCATGTTCCTTATGAGTTTATCATGAGTTTTTCATCTGTCTTTATCAATATTGTATTTGTGTTCTTTTGTCCAAAATATTGTTGCATCCCAACAAACAGGAAGTCAGGCAAAAATGCTGGGAGTCCTGCATGGGTGAACAAGGAGCTCTTGGACAAACTCAAACACAGAAAGGAAGCCTACAGAGGGTAGAAGCAAGGACAGGTAGCCTGAGAGAAATACAGAGAAATTGTCCGAGCAGCCAGGGATCAGGTTAGGAAAGCTAAAGCCCTGATAGAATTAAATCTGGCCAGGGATATCAAGGGCAACAGGAAAAATGTCTATATGTGCATCTGTGATAAAAGAAAGACTAGGGAAAATGTGGACCCTCTCTGGAAGGAAATGGGAGACCTGATTACTTGGAATATGGAGAAGGCTGAGGTACTTATGACTTTTTTGCCTCAGTCTTCACTGGCAAGTGCCAAAGCCACACTGCCCAAGTCACAGAAGGAGAAGGCAGTGACTGGGAGAATGAAGAACTGCCCACTGTAGGAGAAGGTCAGGTTCAAGACCATCTAAGGAACCTGGAGGTGCACAAGTACATGATGAGATGCATCTGTGGGTCCTGAGAGAACGGGCAGATGAAGTTGCTAAGCCACTATCCATCCTATTTGAGAAGTCATGGCAGTCCCATGAAGTTCCCACTGACTGGAAAAGGGGAAACATAATCCCTATTTTTAAAAAGGGAAAAAAGGAAGACCCAGGGAAATACAAGCCAGTCAGTCTCACGTCTGTGCCCAGCAAAATCATGGAGCAGATCCTCCCATAAACTATCCTAAGGCACATGCAAGATAAGGAGCTGATAGGTGGCAGCCAACATGGCTTCACTAAGGGCAAATCGTGCTCAACAAATTTGGTGGGCTTCTACGACGGGGTTACAGCTTTGGTGGATAAGGGAAGAGCAACTGACGTCTATCTCGACTTGTGCAAAGCATTCATCACTGTCCTGCACAACATCCTCTTCTCTAAATTAGGGAAACACGGATTTGATGTATGGACTACTTGGTGTATAAGGAATTGGCTGGATGATCGCACTCAAAGAGTTGCAGTCAATGGCTCAGTGTCCAAGTGGAGACCAGTGCCAAGTGGCATTCCTCAGGGGTTGTTATGGGGACCGGCGGTGTTTAATATCTTTGTTGGCAATATGGACAATGGGATTGAGTGCACCCTCAGCAAGTTTGCTGATAACACCAAGCTGTGTGGTGCTGTTGACATGCTGGAGGGAGAGGATGCCATCCAGAGGGACCCTGACAGGCTTTGAGAGGTGAACCTGTATGAAACTCAATGTTTGTGAGTTTGAACTGTATGACGGGACCGGCGGTGTTTAATATCTTTGTTGGCAATATGGACAATGGGATTGAGTGCACCCTCAGCAAGTTTGCTGATAACACCAAGCTGTGTGGTGCTGTTGACATGCTGGAGGGAGAGGATGCCATCCAGAGGGACCCTGACAGGCTTTGAGAGGTGAACCTGTATGAAACTCAATGTTTGTGAGTTTGAACTGTATGACGTTCAACAAGGCCAAGTGCAAGGTTCTGCACCGGGGTCAGGACAATCCCAAGCACAAATACAGGCTAGGAGGAGAATGGATTGAGAGCAGTCCTGAGGAGAAGGACTTGGGGGTGTTGGCTGATGAGAAGCTGGACATGAGCTGACAATGTGCGACTGCAGCCCAGGCAGCCAACCATATCCCCAGCTGCATAAAAAGCATGACCAGCAGGTTGAGGGAGGTGATTCTGCCTTTCTGCTCTGCTCTCATAAGACCCCACCTGGAATACTGTGTTGAGCTCTGGGACCTCAAAATAAGAAGGACATGGACCTATTGGAGTGAGTCCAGAGGAGGGCCACAAAGATGCCCAGAAGGCTGGAGCACCTCTCCTATGAAGAAAGGGTGAGAGAGTTGGGGTTGTTCAGCCTGGAGAAGAAAAGGCTCTGGGGACACCTTAGAGCAGCCTTCCAGTACCTGAAGGGGGCCTACAACAAAGCTGGATAGGAGTTTTTAAAAGGGCATGTAGTGGTAGGACCAAGGGTAATGGCTTTAACCTAAAAGAGGGTAGATTTAGATTAGAGGGAAGAATTGTATGGAAGAAATTCTTCACTATGGGGGTGGTGAGGCACTGGAACAGGTTGCCCAGAAAAGTTGTGGATGCCCCGTTCCTGGTAGTGTACAAGGCCAGGCTGGATGGAGCTTTGAGCAACTTGGTCTAGTGGAAGGTGTCCCTGCCATGGGCAGCGGGGTTGGAACTAGATGATCTTTAAGGTCCCTTCCAACCCGAGCCATTCTATGCTTCTATGATTACTGAGCTGTCATTTTTTTTAGAGCTATCCACAGTAGCTCCAAGATCTCTTTCCAGAATAGATCTAAAAGACTTATTTGATTTTTGAGTGGGTATTTCCCCTTGCACCTTACAATTGAATCTCATCAGACATATTATTGTTTACTTAGTCAATATCATGAAATAATTCTATATTTCACTGTCAATTTTTTTGGTTTTAATACTTTCTTATCAACAGTCTTTTTCATCTCACTGTTCATCTGTTCCCCCAGATGACTAAGTATATTGTGCAAGACACATTCTGGCACAGATTCTTGGGGAATATCCCTGGGACAACTGTCTATTGTGATAACCTGACCATTTGTTGCTGCCTTTATTACTTACTAATTAACCCACTATTAATCTGTGAGTCAACGACCTTTTTTATTCCGTGGCGCATAATTCCTTTAAGAGTATTATGCAAGGGAGCTCATGAAATTTTTGAATAAAAATTTTACAGTATATGAAATGTATTGCACCTTTGAAGTCTTTTTAATTAGTGTAGCATATATTTACTCTGAATCTATAATACACTATCTTTAAACAATCTTCTTTCTATCTGAAAACAAGTTATCCTTTTGGTCGATAGTTGTAATTCATCTTTATAATCTCATCATTTTAACATATTTCCTTCTGTGAAACTAAGCACTACCACAGAGATTTTTTGCAGACTTTTAAATTCCTTTAAGGATATTGGACTTGCATACATTGTGGTCACTGTTGGTCACCAATACAGAGTAGCTGCTCAGCAGAGACATTTTGAATCAGAGCCTGCACGCTGCTCAGGGTCAAGTCAAATGGTGCTTTGTCCCTTTGGGATTCTTTAACTATCTGTTCCAAGAAATAGTCACTGGATCTGTTAAATACAGCCTGGGGTCATAACCTGGTGTGGCAATTGAAATTTCCATTTTTATAGTTTTCTGCCTTTGCATTCTCTCAAACATTACAAATGGAGTTTAGTCATTCCACGTACTTCACCATTTTGTAGGCTTTAGTCTAGTATTTTTCCTGTGGAGGCATGAAATTACTTGTGATACAATTAACTCCTAGCTTTCTGTAACGTGTCGCTACTTCTTCATCCATGGTACTCCTTTGTCATTACAGCATTAAGTTGTATGCAGGGGCGATGGTTAAGAAAAGGAAAATCCTTAAAAGTGTGCCAGATCCAAGCTGCTGGAAAAGGAAAATCCTTAAAAGTGTGCCAGATCCAAGCTGCTGTAATTTTTAGTGTGGGTTAGATAAATAAGAACTGGTCCTCAATTTGGCACTAGATAACTAGTTACATTTTATTTTTGGGTTTTTTTCTGAGGCAAACCTCCAAGTCTATGGGGACTTAATGTTCTAATGTCATAACATTCAAGCTGTTTGATTCCTAAGCAGTGTGTTGTAAATAGCCTGAAGTGAATTATTTGTTGTTTGTTTTGTTGGTTGAAAAAAAAAACCAAAACCAAACCAACAATATGAGAGTGATAATAACATGCCTCTGTGGCTGGATATACTGGAAATATGCAACCTGTAATCCTCCCCTCTCCCTTTTTCAGACACAAAAGGTGCAGGGGCCAGTGTATGCTGTCCATGTGGTTATGGAGATCGGAGAGCTGGTTATAGCTGTAAACAAAATGTCAATAACATAATTCACCAGCCATTATAAATCCAAAGTAAAAAAGCTGAAAAAAGTTTTGCTTGATATGGATGATTTGTGTGCAAGTTCTTTGCACATAATGCCTGAAGTTTGATGTGGATGAATAATGCAGATGAGAATTTCATGCATGCAAAGTTTGTATTTCTCTTGCTGTGTTATAAACACACTGCTGTTTCTGATTAGGTTAGAATCAAAATGTAAATAGCTCCTGCTTTGACCAGGGATATTTAAATTGCCCTATCCAGAAGATTTATTTTCATGAATGAAACAACTGAAAAAAACAAGGTTGGGATTTTTCGTAAGTTCTTAATGTTGGATAAGCTCAGCCCAGTACCAGAGTCAATGATGAAACCTCAATTACTTTCAGTAACAGTGCACTAACCATTACCATGTTGAAAAACAAATCCCAGAAGACTTTTCCTTAGGCGAAAATTGTGAAATACACTTGTACATCAGTGCCAAATGCAGACTTAGTGTTTATAGGTTCACCATTTGTTGTTTAAAGAAAACTGTTCTTATTTACATGACAGCTGAACTTCGTCCAAGTATCTCATTAAATATGGCTGCTTTCGGTTAAGTGGCCAGGTTGTTGAGAAGTGATATTATTCATTTATGACATCAGCTGTGTGAAAGTTTGGTACAAAAGAGTGTTTTAAACAAATGAACACAAGTGTCAGAAAGTAATTTATTAAAAATTGCTTCAATGATAAAGAGAATCTTGCTGTTAATCTGAATCATTATATTTAAATAGGGTTTGTGTTTATTATCTTTATTGCATAACTTAAAACCAGTTAGACTGAGTATATGGAGATCTTAATTTTAAATTGCCAGACTGTATTAGTTTCAGTATGGATTTAAGGGAAAATAGAGGAAGGATAGAGCAGCTCTTCCATCCTTCTGCTCTGCCCAGACCAGCATCACTCAAACCATTCCTGTTAGCTACTTGTCTAAAAACCTTCGAGGCTGGAGACTGGACATTATCCTTAGTATCCTTACTGGTTGGGTGGGTTTCCCTCTCTGATGTGCCTGTGACGTTTCAGCTGTTCAGGTCCATGGGAACAGCCACACCGAATTAGGTTCGTGATCCCAGTTATTTTCTGCCCTGTTGCAACAGTGGCTGACTCCAGATGCTTCAGAAGATAGCGAGGTAGAAGATGTGGAGATGTGAGACGGTTTGCCTTTCTGGATTATCTGATACATAAATAAGGGCACCATAGACCTTAATGCATGAAATGCAATCTCTTTTCCAAAATCTGTTCGCATTGCAAATTGAATATTCTTGCTAGCTTTATACACTTTTGGCTACGCTATTTATTTTTTCCCTCTTAACCACTGTGGCAGTGTCGTGGTTTGTTTATGCATTATATGAATAATTATTTCATTTTACCAGACTTAAATTTCTTGTCTTTCAGTTTCATTTACTGTTCCCTGTCTTGTGTGTTAGGCAATATGGAGAACAAAAGCTTTCAATATGTTTTCTCTGGAGTATTCATTATTTTTTTTTGTTATATCCCTTCATGCTGATGTTCTTTTAGAACTGAACAATCCATTTCTTTTCAGTTCTTCTCTTATGACATTTTTCTCATCCTTCCCAGAAGCCCTAGTAATTTTGCAATACTTTTTTTTGAGATGGTGCCACTGTTATTGCATATAGTATTTGAAGGAAATAAGCACAATGCTGCTTATTTATACAATGGAATTCTAATAATTTCCCTGCTGTTTTTCATCCGAATTCATATTCATGTTAGCAACTTGTTTACTTTTTTTTTTTGACTGCAGCCACACTTGGAATTGAAATTATAATTGAATTATTTTGCTTTAAAATGAATGTGCTTGAGGTGAATTGGAGGTTTAATTTCCATTGTTGAACCCAAAGCTGAGTGTTTTATTAAGTTTTTATGCTGATGGTGAAAGATACGTGCATGACCATATTGCTTATTTTGTCTTGTACTGATCTGTTGGACAGTTAAATGTCACAATGCTACTTTTTAATGAACTCTAATTAAGTTAAGAGCTTGGGCCAGACTGTTGTGAAATTGTATTTAGAATTTAACTCATTGTACCGATATTTACAATTGCCATAGATCTAGTCTTTACTCTTCTAGTGTTTTCCACATTTTATTGCATATAGCTGCTTACCTCATGCCCTTTCAAAGCTTGTTTTCCAGACAACTTTCCTCTGTATGGAAAGCTGAAAAAGCTAAATAAAGACTATTCAAGTAGAAGGCAGCATATGCTGCTAGTTTGCCCTTGCAAAATAATTGTGTGTACCTTGATGAAGTAGGCCTTTAAAGGTACTCTTGAATTCTTTGAGATATGATTGTTTTGAAATCATTTACCTTCATTCACTGGAGACATAATTTTTTTCTTTATTTTCTATGCCAGACACAAGGGCTATAGATGTCACTGCAACTTGAATAATAAAAATATCCTAGTTTGCATACCCGAATAAATGATGCAACTTAAAGCATGGTGTACTTGCTTAAATGAGCTTACAGGTCAGACGTCACCTTTCACATTAACTTCTCAGCAAGTGAACTCTGTATCTAGCACATTGATGTGCTAGACAGAGCCAGCAAAAGGTTTTGAAAACAAGATTCTGCAGCTTTTCTTGTTTAAGTGCTCATGTCTCTTGAACAGTTGCCACAAACTAATGTTCTTCAGGGAGCTGAGAATTATTTTTGTTCATATGTTTCCTGTGATTTCTTCATTCTAACTACTTTGCTCAACAGCATTCACTTTGAAAAATGTATAGGAAAACTCAAAATATCATGTTTTAAAAGTTGATGTGACTTGAAAAATATTTTTTTGTGAAATTCTAAGTTAATTTTCCCTGTTCTGGTGACGTGCAAATTAATTTTCAGCTGCAGGCTTTAATGGCCAAGAATCATCTATATTGTCTGCTGCTAGAATATTTTTGTTAATTGAACGTGGTCTAAGAGCATTACATGGAATGTTTTTGCAGACATTGATGAATGTGGAACTGGAAGGCATAGCTGTGCCAATGACACTATTTGCTTTAACTTGGACGGTGGGTACGACTGTCGGTGTCCCCATGGCAAGAATTGCACAGGAGACTGTATCCATGAAGAGAAAATCAAGCACAACGGTCAGATTTGGGTGCTAGAGAACGACAGATGCTCTGTCTGCTCGTGCCAGGTCAGTAGAAATAGAACTATCCACTTCCGCCAGATGGTGGTGGGGATGAAGGGAAGAGTGTTGTGGTTCAAGTGAAATTCCTGTTTTAGCTACCTTCTCAGGTGTGTGTGTGGTGCTATGGAAAAGTGGAATTATATATTATATATGGTTTTGGGGAGAGTTTCTCCAAACTGCGTGAGAATTTCCGTGGGGGGTTTATTATATGATACTGGGAGAAGGATAGTGCTATTTTCTTAGCAGGGATGCCACCTGTGTTTTCTGGGTGGGAGCAACGGCATTTTCATGCAAAGACACTGTCTGTCTAGACACATACTGGCGTTGGTGACTGACGCCAGTATCTCTAGCAGATGGCTATAAATAGAAGTAGGTTCTGTATCTGCAGAGCAATTCATCTTAGCTTTCTTAAATATTTGCTGTGGGAACCTTGATATCAAGCGAAACGCTGATGCAGAATGAAGGCCCAATACACTGCTGACAAAGTCCTGAGCATTTCAGCAGCTCAAGTTTCGTGGGCATTAATTTAATTTCAGACTACCTATCATCTTTCTTATGTGAATAATTACTGAAGAGAGGGACTGATCTGGAAAATTAAAGCAAGACTCAACTAGCATCCATATGAGAATGACATAAATGTAGGGCAATCCATTAAATTTTGACCCTTGGAAAAGACACCCTTGGGTTTCATCAGCTTAGGTGAGAGCTGTCTGAAGGTTGGTTGTATGAAGGATGTATATGACAACAGGGGAACTTTTTGGCTGTTACTGAGTGTGTATTGTGGTTTCTGCCTCTGTTTGAATTGTATTTTGACAAAGACATCATATAGCGGAAAAACTCGTGAGCTGCTCATGACTTAGAATCATGACAAAAAATCATATGTTGGTACAAATCATGCTGGAGTTGGTCAAACTTCTGCCATTGCTCTATGCCTGTATTTCCAACAATAGAGTGGATATGTAATGTGCCGGCGAATGGTCTGTGACTGTGAAAATCCCACCGTTGACCTGTTTTGCTGCCCTGAATGTGACCCAAGGCTCAGCAGTCAATGTTTGCATCAGAGCGGAGAGCTTTCCTACAACAGTGGTGACTCCTGGATACAGAACTGTCAGCAGTGCCGCTGTTTGGTAAGGCTCTTGACTACAGCAGCAGAGACAGGAGGGAAAAAGAATATGAGATATTCTGATCTGTGAATAGTTGATTTTCATGCATTAGCATCCATTTAATTTCCTCTGGAGTATATGTATAATTGAAATATGATTTTCATGGATATTTGTCAGTATTGTCAAGTTCCAGTCAAAAATACATTTTGACACAATAGATATAATAGAAATTATTTAATCATGAAGATTGTTTTAGCAAAGAGTAGAGGTCATTTGGATATGGTACCTACACAGCAAAACTCAGGTGTTCATTCATTCAAAGACTAATGTAGTTGTATAAGGAAATTCTAAATATGTATTTATTATCATGGCTGATAATTTCAAAGATGCCAATAGACTAAAATTTGTTTATTCATTCAGACATTCTGAGTAACAGAAAATATAATAAGGCTTGATGCATTTTTCAAAATAGTGAAATGAGTTTTGAAAAAAAAAAATCTTTTAAAGCTTATGATCTTTTTCCTAGGCCTGTATTTCAGAGTCTGAGCAAAAATTATTCTGCATAATGTTTCTCAGGAAGAAATGCCAGAAAAAATCCCAAGATAAAAACAACTAGCTTTTATGACAGCTTATCTCCAAATGTAAAGCCTAGTCCATCTCGCAGCTTTCCCTTGTCAGGGTATCCTGAATAACAGTCAGAAACCAATTTCTGTAGACATTGTGCTTTCAATGTTACTGCTGGTAAAATCCAATAAAATAGATTCCCAGATGCTTCATTAAATGTCTTAAAAACAAAACAACATACAGTTTGGGATCTCAATAGATGTCTCTTTTTTTTCCAAGATGCTACTTTTGTAACTGAAGCCTGCTTTCTTTCAGCTATCAGGGATTTTTTTTGTGTGCCAACATATTGTGTACTCCTTGTACTGTCCATCACTACAAAAAATAAATTGAAATATCAAGATCATTGACTGATTTTAAGATTGCTTTTATTTGTATCATCACGTGATTCAAAAAGAGGAAAATTGACCCAGGTGAAAATTTTGTAAAAAAGTAACTTCACAATACTTTCTGCAACAAGCGTAAATTTGGAGCTATGACAAATCCCTGGGAATTTGTTTCAGCTTTTGATCTGGAGATACTGAACTCATCATTCTCAAAGCCTTAGATACAGTTTTTGTGAATAAACTTCTTTGCTAGGGCCAAATACTATTCTCTTTGCTCCCCTTAAATGCAGACTACTCAGTCTGTGTTTCAAATGAGCTGAGTATGTTGGCAGTTAGAGATGGACCTGCTCCAAAAGAAATAGGCATTAATGACTTCTGTGAAGTCATTTCTTTCACCAATGGATCTGAAACTTTGTCCCTTGTCCAGAGTTGAAGGGAAGCTGACCCCAACTTCTAGTAACTGACGTGAATAATTAGGCATCTTTAGATTTGTGTACAGGCATACAGTAGCTTTCCCTAAGAATATTCTGGCCCAACGCAGGTCTCTGCTTTGACTTTTTCATACCCTGACCATACTGAACCCATCATGCAGAAAGCATGATTAAATTTTGGAAGTTCAGGTATTCTGATCGCAGCTTCCAAAATGGATGTTAAATGGGTGGAGGTGCTCTCACTGAAAATCTGCTGGTGTTCCCCGCTGCACTGGGCTGCTGGTAGCTTGGCACTCTTAGTGCAGCCGATGCATTTGTAATGGTGGCAAAGATAAACTCTCACCCATCCGGATCTGGACACTTGAGGGCTTTCCATGGCAAACCAACAGTCCAAATAGAAGTAAGAACTAGGGGAAAGAGGACATTTTGAAGCACTTCTGCAGCGCAATCATTTTATGGCTTCTGTCACTTGCAAAATTAGGACTTCACAAGGACAGATCCATATTCTGCATTTCATGAAGTTTATGGAGAATTTTCAGTTGCAGCTTGATGCAGAATGTATTGAAATAAGTTATATCTAATACACTTCCTGAATAGCATGCAGAAAAAAAGCACCAAGCTTGCTGTGTCTCCCACAAGCAATGAGTATCAGTGTTCTCTGCTCTGATTTCTGAATAGGACCAGATGAATAAAATTAACCAGCTAAGAAACATAATGCTGAGTCAGATGAATAGATAATGAAACAAAATAAGAGCTAATAATCCTCTCTTGTTCTCGTAATATCTGTAAACAGCAAGGTGAAGTTGACTGCTGGCCCTTGCCATGCCCGGAGGTGGACTGTGAATTCAGCGTCCTCCCTGAGAATGAGTGCTGCCCGCGCTGCGTCACTGACCCTTGCCAAGCAGACACCATTCGCAATGACATCACTAAAACCTGTCTGGATGAAACCAATGTCGTTCGCTTCACTGGATCCTCTTGGATTAAGCACGGCACAGAGTGCACCCTTTGCCAGTGCAAGGTAAAGAGCGTAAAAATTAAGCTGAGATGCCTCTTTCCCAGCTTGTTCTGTGGCATATAAGTATTAATGCACACAGTTGGTGTCCACACTTGTTTTAAAGCAGCAGAGATAACAGTGAAAGTGTTCAGTATAGTTAACTTTACTCTTGCATGTGCTAGAAAGATGGTTTAATGTCCTAGCAGGTCAGAAGCAGGACAACAGCCTGTGCTGCAGAGTGCTGTGGACAAGTTAGTGGGCTTGGCTTTTCCACCAGCATAGCTCGATTTGAGTTTGATTGCGTTTTTAGTATATAGCTCTATGCTATCTTGGAAATGTATACAGTAATAAATAGATACGTAAGACTAGACTTCACACAAATTTGTTCTGTGGGATACTATAGTGTTATCGGAACTGATTGAATTGCTTTTTGAGAACACTAATTGTTTTGAGAATAAACAGTTACATGGTTACGTAGCTTTTTTGCTTTAAAATTAATAGTAAAATCAACATAATGTTTAAAACATTTAATAGTTTTTGTAGTCAAAGGAATTCAGTGTCTGAGAAGAAAAATTAATGGCTATGGGTTTGTGTGAATTTTTCCATTCAAAATAAGCTGGTAAGGTGAATTGTATTTTCCACCATCCAATACTGAAGAATGACAAAAAGTGTTTCCACAGCAGCCAAGGAGAGAGAGACAGCAGGATTCATCCAGAGATCTTTAATTATTACTCAAATCCACAGCTGATTTTGGTCTTTATTCTATGTCCTTCCCAAGCAAGATACTTCCCAAACTCTAGTACATGGTACAATTAACTACTTTGAAAAGGTGCTTATAAAAAATAATGTAGCTTTGACACCTCCTCCTGGGAGAGATGGGCAGTAACTGTGCATTTAGCAGCATCTGTCAAGTGCCACCTTCTTCCTCCGCTTTGCCTGACGCAAACTGCGTGCAACAGCAGTTGCTGCTGTCAAGCATAGTCCTTTCACGAGGGAAGTGGTATGTGCTAAGTGAGAGTAGGCATTTGTCTTGATGTCAGAACAGGTCGGTGGTTAGAAGAAAATACTGTGATCTGAGAGAACGGCTACTGATTAGACAGCTGGCTGCTGCCCAAAGGATGCTGAAGCTGGCTTATGTGCAGAAGCCCGTGCTTTTGGGGTCCATAGCTGGTGGCACACACCAGTTCCAACGCTAGAAGTTACTTTTTGCTTGGGCAGGCTGCTAAGGTTTATGTGCATCGGTTTCCCCATCTGTAAAACAAATAGTTATGCATGATTCTTCTCTAAAGCAGTTTTGAGATTTGGTGATGGGAAATGTGTTCTCATTGTTGTACTGCTGATCAATGGCAATGCAGAAGCAATGTGTCAGTTCTGCTGATGGCCACCTTGGGTGCTGCTCCCATCTGCCCTTTTCTGTTAAGCAAAGATGAACCTCAAGTATCAACTCATTTGTATTCAGTGTAAATGCACACATAGACTAATAAAATCCATTGCTGCATTGTGAACATATATAAGATTAGAACAGATCATAGAATCATCATAGAATCTTGGGTTGGAAAGGACCTTTTAAGGTCATCTTGTCCAGCCCCCTGCAGTGAGTGGGGACATCTTTGACTCTGCCAAACCCCATAGATTTAATACAGCTCAGGTGTGAATCTGCGTAACAGTGAAGATGTACCACTTTGTCCCTAAGCAAGCCAAATCTTACTCAATACTCTTTACAGAGCAGTTTGCTTTTTGGAATACACTAAGAGCATTCTAATATTGTAGTTCTGCATGCAAGCAGCCTGCTCCCTCCAGATCTGGTTAATGCTGTGCCCAATTTGTATATTCTTCGTCTCATTCATCCTGTGTCACCCCACTCTCTTCTTTGCAGAGCATCATATGGAAGGTCAAAGCTCCAGTTTAAGCCTCTCTAAGCAAGCTATAGCAAAATAGGTTTACACAAATCCTTTAAGAATTCAGAGACCTGGGCATCAGCTAAAGCTGACTTAGCCACAAAACCATTTCAAATCACAAGTAAAGAAAGTGGGCAGTAGGATTGTTTAACCTCCTCTAACAGGAGTGAAAGAAAATGTTTGAATGATTCAGACCTCAGTCTTTAATCAGTCCTGGCAGTTTAGTTAACTGACTGTATTTGGAGTAATTTTAAAATAATACACATTTTTTATTTGCTTTGTAAGAATCAGACTTAAGAAAATAAGTAGTAGAGATGTAAAAAACAATTTCTCCAGTACTTTAATGATGTCCATAGGCAATCTGTTCCCTTAATTGCTAATATTCTCAGAAGAATGTCTGGACTATCAGGAAAAACTTTATGGATTAATGTTTGCTGGTTTTACAGCCAGGATGCATTAACTTGAAGCACTCAGGGCTAAATAAAACCCAGAGACCCTTCTGCCTGATCTAAATAAAACTCCCAAGTGCCTTGTCTCATTCAACAGCTTTCTGCACTTGAGCAGATTCCTGATACCTTTATGTCGGGAGCATTTCTTCCACTGATCCCAGCTTCTTTCAGTTTGATGATTGAAGCTCTGGGATACGGACCATAGCAAACCAAGCAGTTAGAGGAATCATAATAGCTCGTTCCCTTCGGCAAGGGAAGGACATGATGACAATATCATGAATTCGATCAAAATCTGTAGATGTCTTCTATTTTACAAATCTATACATTCAAATCTGGTAGGTGTTTGCAAATGGCTGAGCTTGTTAAATTGATTGAGTTTGTACAACATGCTAATTGTTTCACTTCTTCTTTCTGTTCTTCCTTCCTTTAGAATGGCCACGTCTGTTGCTCAGTGGACCCACAGTGCCTTCAGGAACTGTGACACCAACAACTTTTTCTTAAAAAGCAGTTTCTGGTTAAAGAATTTTCCTTCACAAAAAAGACCTTTAGACCAAAAATTGTACAAAATTAAAACTAAAATTAGATTGGTTTTGTCCATCTAAAGTGCAGATATGTGATGAACTCAGTTACTTGAACAAGAGTGAAATTTATGGGACTCAAGACAAGCTCAGACATGTAAACCTTTGTATGAGGTCAGGCCCAAATCTTCTGGCTATTTGTTTGTCTGACATCATTATGCAAAATATTAGGTTAGTGTAAAATGACACATTGTAATGCTGTACATAACAATGTCAAGATCCAAAACCAACTAGGAAGTTGGGTCTTCCCAAGCTTTGAGAGTCACTTGACCAGATGCAGAGATTTTTACCTAATCATATTCGTATCTGCACAATTGTGTTTGATTGCTCACTGCAGAATTTAGCAGATGTTTGAGTAAAAGGATGAAGCCTTCAGGAATAAAGAACCTAGTAGCTAAGATGTGATATGTACAGTATGTGCGCTGAAAAAAAAAGATAGACGTTATTGTAAAAAAAAAAAAAAGAGAAAACCCGTGATGCACAGGCATGGCTTCTTAATGTTTTCTGATGGGAAAAGTCATCAGTATTTCCTTGTTTTACTGCACCTACTATTATTTCTTGATTGAATTTGTTCAGTATAAGCTCGTAATTGTGCAAATTTAAATAAATATTTCTCTTACCTTAAGTTTCTGTTTGTGCTGTCTTTCCTTTTCAGGGATGTAATTTTCATGAGTGTTGTTACTGTTCCTTCTTTGCCAGCCTGCCCAGGCAGCTGGGCAATACAGGTGGAGTACTGCCGGTCTAGGTCCTCTATGTGTGGGAGGAGCACAACCTTATGCCTATCTTTTCTTATCTTTGTTATTCTTCTGGGAATACATAAGTAATTTCATACATCTAAGCCACTGCAGTGGATTGAACAGAAAATTCCAGTGCCTAAAGATCAGACCCCACGTGCCAGAGGGATTCTGTCACACAGAGTGTATACAGACCATTCGTATGTGACTTGCATCCGTTCAGATTTACAAGGGATCTTCTCCAGATTCCTGCTCTCTCCAGCTGCCCCAGGTTGGTTTGTCTTTCCATAAGCTCCACAGCTGGTTAAATTGTTTGTGTAAAGTATCTTAATACACGAGTATCACTTCAATATGCAAACCCTATATGTTGGGACAATAAATAAAAGAGGCTACGTGAACAAAGCTATGTTATTTTCGAAAAGAAATAAAGAGTAAAACAGTGTTTACAATTGTGGGCTGAAAAGAATGAATTTGTAAGGAATGCATCAAGAACCATGGAGGCAAAGCAGCAGAGGAGGAAACTGCCCAAGATGACAGCATCCTTTAAATACTGCTCCAGTAGTCATGTTCTTTTCAAAGTGCCTTGCTTCTTTCCAGCATCTCTCTTATCAGTTCAGTACATTGTCATGCAACCTGGACAGGAAAAACTTCCATTAATATTACCCCTGTGTATTATTAAGTTACAAAGGAATGTTTTTTACAAAAGAGAATTATTTTCCCCCAAACAGATGCTACTTCACAGTGTTTAATGTACAGCAGGAGATCAAAGGAATGCCATGCAACTGCTGGTATCTGGTAGGAATTTCCTTGAGTGCTAGAGTCTGCTGAGTACTGGATGTTTATGGAGCAAGGGACTACAAGAGATGCCAGGTCACGGAATGCAAATAGTACAAACAGAACCAAAAAACTAAAAACCTGGAAAAAATGCAAAAGCCCCAGACTGATAGTCTACACTGGACCATTAAATCTATGAAGATTTTCAGACCAAATAAACCTTTTTCCTCACCTAGTCCATAAATCATAGAATCATAGAATCTTTGGGTTGAAAGGGAAACCTTTTAAGTTCACCTAGTCCAACCCCCCTGCAATGAGCAGGGACATCTTCAACTAGATCAGGTTACTCAGAGCCCTGTCCAACCTGACCTGGAACATTTCCAGGGATGGGGCATCTACCACCTCTCTGGGCAACCTGTGCCAGTGTTTCACCACCTTCACGGTGAAAAATGTCTTCCTTATATCTAGTCTAAATCTACCCTCTTTTAGTTTAAAATCGTTACCCCTTGTCCTACCGCAACAGGCCCTGCTAAAAAGTCTGTCCCCATCTTTCTTAGAAGCCCCCTTTAAGTACTGGAAGGCTGCAATAAGTTCTCCACTGAGCTTCCTCTTCTCCACGCTGAACAAACCCAGTTCTCTCAGACTGTCCTCATAGGAGAGGTGTTCCATCCCTCTGATCATTTCTGTGTCCCTCCTCTGGACCCTCTCCAACAGGTCCATGTCTTTCCTGTGCTGAGGGCTCCAGAGCTGGATGCAGGACTCCAGGTGGGGTCTCAGCAGAGCGGAGCAGAGGGGCAGAATCCCCTCCCTCGACTTGCTGGCCACGCTGCTCTGGATGCAGCCCAGGTTACATTTGGCCTTCCAGGCTGTGAGCACACATTACTGGCTCGTGTCCAGCTTTTCATCCCCCAGCCTGTATTGATTCTGGGGGTGGCCTTGACTCAGGTACAGGACCCTGCACTTGGCCTTGTTGAACCTCACAAGTTTCATATGGGCCCATTCCTTGAGCATGTCCAGGTCCCTCTGGATAGCATCCCATCCCTCAGGCGTGCCAACCGTACCACTCAGTTTGGTGTCGGCTGCTAACTTTCTGAGTGTGCACTTGATCCCACTGTCTATGTCATTGATGAAGATATTAAAGAGTACTGGTCCCAGTACAGACCCCTAAGGGACACTACTCATCACTGATCTCCATCTGGACATTGAGCCGTTGACCACAACCCCCTGGATGCGACCATCCAACCAATTCCTCATCCACCCAACAGTCCACCCATTAAATCCATATCTCTCCAAGTTAGAGAGAAGGATGTTGTGGGGGACCGTATCACAGGCCTTACAGAAGTCCAGATAGACAACATCCATAGCTCTTCCCTGTCCACTGATGTGGTCACTCACATCATAGAAGGCCACTAGGTTGGTCAGGCAGCACTTGCCCTTGGTGAAGTCATGTCTTGAATCACCTCCCTGTCTTCCATGTGCCATTCGGTTGGTCAGACAGGACTTGCCCTTGGTGAAGCCATGGAGGCTGTCTCGCATCACCTCCCTGTCCTCCATTGCACCTTAGCGTAGCTTCTAGGAGGATCTGCTCCATGATTTTCCCAGGCACACAGGAGATGCTGACAGGTCAGTAGTTCCCAGGGTCCTCATTGCTACCCTTTTTAAAAATGGGTGCAATGTTTCCCTTTTTCCAGTCTCCAGGTGCTTCACCTGACTGCTAGGACTTTTCAAAGATCATGGAGAGTGGCTTGGCAACTTCCCGAGACAATTCCTTCAGGACTCTGGGATGCATCTCGTCAGGTCCCCTAGACTTATGTATGTATATAAAGAACAGGTACTCAAGGGTTTTACTTTATTGTTCATTTCCTGGCAAGCTGCAATCAAAGATTTTAAAGAAGAGTGTTAGTTCCTTGAAAAAGCAGCTGCTTTCTGTACAGTGTTTTCTTGCCTGCTAGTAATTGTCAAGAGGTCATGTTTTCCCCTGGAACACAGAGGCACATCTCTAGTGGATTTCAGTGGCAGCTGCATGCCTATTTCTGAGAGAAGGTTTAGCAGAAGGTGTTATTGTTTAAGAATTGCACTTCAATTTCATTCAAGAACAGGTATAAGATAGACATAGGAAATATATGACGACTAGACTTCTTTTTTGAAAGATACAAAAAAGAGTGAACGTTTTTCAAAAGGAAAATCCTCAGGCTCTGGCAGAGGTTGTTGAAAGCTCTGACGGAAAGCAGTGGAGCTGGTGGAGAGGAGGGAAGATACCCACAGAACGGCTGTAAGCATCCCCATTTTGGGTCCACGGATAGATAAGTTATGGGTGAGGCAACTGTTGCTGCCCTCAAATTGGTTCAGTGCATCCACCAACATTAGATTTAGACCTATAACAGATATGAGAAATGGAAGGAAAATTATCTCCAAATTTTTTCTCAATCCTTTTTTGAAGGCAAAGTAATACTGGTGTTTAATTCCAGCTTTTAATTGAAATGAAAACAGTATATAGATGGGAAACAAGCACCTCTGTCCTTTTGTTGCCTACCCTGACCTCAGTGTTGTAAGATCTTTCTGCTATCGTAGGTTTGTGAAGCACAGTGCAATACAGTAAGAAACAGGCTAAAAAGCCAAGAATTGAGACATAATATAATAGCTAAAGCTTGAATCAAATCCTTGGAGAGACAGTTGATGTTACGTGTATGTAAAGAGCACAAGTCGTATTGCTGAACAAAGCTGGATTTCTCTGCTAAATAAAAAATGAGAATGGGTTGAGTGAATATTATCTAATTTATCAATGTTCAAGGTTACTAATCAGTTGGGAGTTCTTCTAAAGGTCAGCAAACTCCAATGACACATCTCAGTGACCCTCATTTTCATTCCCTTTCACCCCCCTTCCCCATCTCCCTTCTGTTCAGTCAAGCCAGTAATTAGTAGCTCATGTTTTTAATTTTCCTTGAAAAGTAAATTTAAATATTATTAAAAATTGATGCCTAATTTCCAGGCTCAAATTATCTGTCAGATGATATAGTCCATAAACAGAAATTATATTTCTGAACGACGCAGGTACGTCGTGCTCTCCTACTGGCCTTTCAGTATTGACGCACTGTTTGCAGTGTTTGCAGTACCAGAATTCAATAACTTCTATAAAGGAATTGTCACCTCTCTGCAGAGTAATTGCCCTAAGTTAATAGACCTACAGATATAAAGGCAGAGATGTCTTCAGTTAAAATGCTGAATTCAATGCTATGGTGAAACAAGTTGACAAAAAAGCAGCAGTGTTGTAAACTGTTGAAAAGGGAGCTAACTGTGCAGCTGCAAATTTCTGGTACTCACAAATTTACTGTGGGCAAGAACCAGGGGGCTGGCTGCCTCGGTCCTCCTCATGGCTGAGGATGTCTTTGCCTTCTGTGAGGGCTCCACCTTTAACAGCACAACTGATGAGATATGGTCATCAAGTCATAGTTGAAATACTAGCCATTGCTTTTTTTCTAGGATGCCTAGAAGTGGGTATTTATGCAAGGAGTGCTGTAAAGCTGCCCTCCTTCAGTGCCAGCATAGCGTCTTGCTGTTAACTGCTTTGGACTGTGGCAGATACACCCTGGGGCACCTCAGAGAAGCACAAGCTCGTGAGCCATAGACCCCAGATCTCAGATCCTGCTGACTTCAAATGCGGGATGCGTATGGGGCGTATCTCCTCCTTCACGGACACGGTGACTGTCACCTTGAATGGGCCACCTGTGTCCCTGCTGTGGGGAAGTGCTCAGATGTGGGGTAGGTTGCATGGGCCAGAGAGCACTTGTGGGTCTCCTCCAAAGTGGAGGAGACTCCCACTGCAGCACAGTGATGGTGCTGAGCTCCCGTGGCCTCTCAACAGGCAGGGACTCCCTTGATTTCTCAGATAAAAATAGCAGCAGCTTTAAAGTAAGGCTCAGCTAGTTATTTTTTAATGCTGAAACTTACTTACAGGCTAATGCAGTTTAACTCATCCCCAAACCAGTTAATAATTTAAGTTAAAAATCACCAGATAGCTTTTGCCAACTATATAAAGAAAATTAAAGTAACAAGGCTAGAGCAGCTCTGGCATCTCCTGCATGAGTGGCCTCTGGAGAAGTATTTCTGCTGTCATGTCTTCTGCCCAAGTTACAGCTGTATTCGCCAAGTCACAAACCTGGCCATCTCTTCTGTTGCTATTTTAATTTCTAATTAAAAATTTTAAATTTCTTGTTGCTTTAGCATGGTGGCCAAATCTCTCTCCTGGGAGAAAAGACAAAGCATACCACTGGATTTTTGAGTAAGAAACTGTTTCAGAGAGGGCCTGAAAAGAAAAAGACAGTGTTGCAAACTCCAGTTCTCAGATCTCTGTGCCTTGGTAGTTCATCAGCCATGTGAATGGCCACTAGCATGTCAGTGTATTTCCCTTTTTTGTTTTTGTCAGTATGGTGCTAATGCAAAATGATAAAAAAAAATCAATTGTTAAAATCAATTACTCATCTAAGTCTGCACTAATCAGTATTTTCTTATTGCCAGAGTTTACACAGTCTGTAAAATGCCTTTGCAACCCTATATTCTACTAATCTGTTCATAGATTATTTCTATAACATGAAACTTAACTACTACAAACCATAATAATCTATTGATCCCATAAGATTTCATCCATAAGAGAGTCAAACTCAATTACTATGCTTCATCTTAAAATCCGTTTTTATCAGTAATCTCATTTTACTGTTTTAGACTTCAAATGTAACTCCCAGGATGTCATTTATATATCAGCAGTATCTCTTGGAACTGTAAAATAAAGTTGTTTAAGGGCTTATTTTAGGACTGAGTCATATTTGCAACCCAAAATAACTAGAACTGCATCACGACAGCGAAAGCATCCCTCTAAACAGAACAGCAGAAACAAAGTACTGACTCAAGTGCAATTTTGTGGTGGGGAGGGAAGGCAATTTCACTGAGGAGAGAGGGGAACAAAACAGAAAAGCAACCAGCAGTCCCACCTGTGCTAACTCAGTCCTCTCCGTGCTTTTAACGACCTCTGATCTGAGCAAGAGGAGGGATGCAGCCTTTTGCATGGCTACCTCATTTCTTATAAGAAGCTCCTCAGCTGATGCTGCTTTTGAATATTTCATTTGACTGAGCAGGCCAGAGCCCTTTCCTGTTTATTTTCTTAGCACCTTTGATAAAAATGTAACAAATGTTTAGGACCATCACAACGCAAAGAGTTTTTTCCCAAGGTTGGGTCTGGCCCACTTCAAAGCCAGGCAATGCATCACAGCCGGAGCATCCCAGCCCAGGCAAGCGGTGGGCACCAGTCCTCTTTCAACCTTGCAAGGCAAAAACCTCCCCTTTCGGCTGCTGTACATGGATTTTGCAAGTCAAGTGGTTTGTCAGTGCAGAGGGAGGCAGGGGTAGGACTGGGACCGTCCCAGGAGCTCCCATATCACCGCAGCACATGCAGCCCACAGCCCAGGAGCTAAGGTCTGCCTTCGGGTCAGGAACAAAAAGTTTTTATTTGAAAAGTATTTTTCCCTGCGAAGAGGCAAGAAGCCAGGCCCTTTATTTGCTTTCCAAGGCAAAAATCCTACGTTTGCCTCATTCACACCAGCCATGGATGAAACCTGAGTATTCACAGACATCCCTCAAAGTGCAACCCTCCCACCGCTTTGGTCTTCCGTGGTCGTATGGCTCTGCAGAAGTTACCCCAGCCAACTGAGACTGAGCCCCCCTGCCATGGCCAGCTTTCCCTCCACAGGATCTTTTTGGGGAGATGCCAATGGATGCTACTTTGCAGATGGTGCCTGCATGGCCTGGACTGGGGAGTCCCTCTTCCCCTGCCCCGATGGGTTGGACTGGGGACAAATGGATGTCAAAGCCCAGCTAATGCAGATGGTGTGAAAATTTGGCCTTGCAGACATTGCTGGTGGCAAGGTGAGGGGGTAATATTGATACTGCTTAAATGATGGTTTTTTAATTAGTCTGGTTTGACTTTTAAAGTTTCCATTGGGTAATAATTACGTTTGATGGGCCCTGATGCTCCTGTGAAGAACACAGCAGGTGAGGAAGAAATAATCCACTTCCCTCACTCGGTAAATTTGAGAGGCTGCTCAGCTGCTGCTGCCTTCAAAGGAAGGAGAGGTGCAACCCACAGAGCCCACAACCCCACCGAAACGAGCACAACTCAGCGGAAACACACATCACCCCTCGACCCTGTCCCTGCCTCTGCCTCAGCAGCAAGAGCTCTTGCTTTTAACATCCCTGTCACAACAAATTAACTCCTTCACCACAAAGCTATTGGGTTAGCTTCCTCTGGCTGGAATTAGAGTGGGAAAGGACAACATTACCCCCTGCTTGGTATTTTATTCAGAAAATTATGTGCTGCTCCCGCCTACGTTTCCTCTATGGGCACCAATATCAGTACCTGGAAGATCCAGCGCTGCCTTATCTCAGCATGGCACTGATGGTTCCCACAAGAGATCATTTTATTCTGCCATGTCTTCAAACTTCTTACATGGAATTTATCGCTCCTTGGGCTAGAGATCACTCCTGTTGCTTTAGAAGTTTCAGCCAGTGTTAGCCATCTCTTTACAAAACCTAAAATATGTGCATTCCCACTGTGCATTTTATATGTTCCTAAGAAGCTGTACAATTAACGTCACTGGATTTGGATAAATTTGAAGTCACATTCTTACTTTAGTCCAAATTTTCACAGTGCACTCATCTGTAGCTCTTATTGCTTTGGGGCTTGAACCAGACTGAGAAAGCGGTTGCTGAAATCCTAATTATCTTTGATTTTCTTCTGAATGAGGACTAAAGCAAACCAAGGATCCAGGGTTTTTTTTACAACAGAAGTAGTTTCCAAAATCTGCAGCCCAGAAGGCCAATTTACACCCCCGTGCTCACAGGTCTAAATTCTTGAATCACCTTACACCAAAATGTAAAATGCTTCATCAATCCACAGCAAAGTTATAGAATTCAGACATTTACACAGCCCATTTAAGTGTTCTTTTTATTTCTTATGTAGCAAGTTTTTGTCATTTGTATAGCTTTCAAATGATTTTTGCATGCTTCATGTATTTGAATTGCTTCTTGTGCGTAATATCCTTCTGCACCTAGAGCTTCTCAGCTGTTGCATTTGGCTTACTTGAGCTATTAGCGTTTCAGGTTCATAAATGAAATATATCTTTGTGTACACCTGGTCAACAGAGGAAAATCTTACAGAGAGCTGAATTTGGTGCATAACAGTGAAGCCAAACTTGTGTTTGATTTAATATTTGAAATAGTTTCTGTGTTTTATTGAGTTCTTCAGCAGTGTTCCAGCAGTTTTTCATTAACCAAGTTTATAAGTATAAACCTGGATTTCTGAACAATCAGTCAGTACAAGATCCACTGCAGCCATTGCCTGCATGGTGTAACCCAAAACTTAAGAAACATGGACATTTGTAATAATATAGAGAAGCATAGATTTCACTGTAATCAAAATGCTTTTCATGTACAAAAATAATATACAGAATGGTTTCAAGTGAATTAGGTAATACATTTTCCCCAGGTTTAGTGAGAGCAAGATCAGAGGAAAGCTTAGATGTGAATTTATAGTGTATTTACTGAGTGCTGTATTGCTCTACAGCAGAAAATCCTGAGATGGCACCAAGTGAATAGTGCAGATATTGGTCAGCTGTTAGAAAACTTCCTTAGGATGAAAACTTGTCCTGGACTGAAAAACATCTGGTGCTGAGCTTTAGACACATTGCACAACTCATTAAAGGCACCTGAACAGGTGGTCAGATGATGATGGAGGAGCAGTTGAGGGATGCTGTCACCTCCTCTCTGCTGTGGTACAACTAAATCCTCCGTAGCTCTGCTTACAGCGGGTTAGGAGCACGCGTACGACAGCTACTGTGCTGTGGCTGAAGGTCTTCAGGAGGTGGTCCACCTGTGTTCCTGTCACTGCTTGTAGCTGTCTAGCCATACCCTTAGTACTGGTTCAGGTTAAATGCATCTAGTTTTGAAAGAAACCTCCTGCAATAGGGGAGCTGGCAAAAAGGCTGCCAACTGTTAGCTTGCTGTCTTGAGAGGAGATGAGCTCTGGCCAAGGAGGCACCAAACAGACATCAGAGAGTGGATCCAAGGTCCAGGGTAGTCAGCAGAGATTTTCCCTCATCTTAGGACCTGGGCCATGGAATATTTATGCACATGGTAAATGAAAGAGTGCTATTAACCCATGGTTTTTGGTAGGGTTGGAGCATGCACTTACTCATCATAACCGGCACAGTGCAGACAAGCTCTTCCATCACTCTCTCTGCAGGGATGAAGTTCAAAGAGACTATAAATACATATGAACCTGAAAACTATGTTGACTAGAAATAAAGTTAGTCTATTTTGTTTGTCTGAGGCAAAAAGAAAAAAAGTCAAATCTGTTTTAAAGCTGTTCTGGTTTCTGAGAGGGAGCTGGGGTTGGTAACATCAGGAAGGCCCTGGCTGTGTCCCTTGAAGTGTCGCAAAGGAAAGGATCCATTCGATACAGGGCAGCTTTTCAAAGAGTGCAGAATTAGGGGCAGCGATGCAAAAAATTACAGCCACAAAGAACCAGAAAGACTTGCAGACATGTGACTGAAACACCACAACTGTGAAAAGAGGGGTCCGGTCTGTGCAATTGTGTGCCTTGGTGCCCCCAATTATAGATGCAACCTGTTGGCATATCTTCAATGGCTTAGCAAGAAGATTACTTTCACAGTGGTTCCCTGATAAATGTCTACTTGCTCATTAACATAGCTGACATTTCCTAACTGTGCTCAGATTTGCAGCCTGAGCTAATCCGCATCCTATTTAGTTCATAGGCTAAAGTTCAAATGGAACAAATTTTTCATTCTATTTGTATGACTGTGTATAATTTCCCTCCCTCCTTTACGGTCAGAATAACAGCTTCAAATCCAGAAAAAAACCCCAAAACCCTAAAGCACGGAAAGCTCATTTATATTTATTCTGGGACAAAACTGCTTTTTAACTCTGAATACAAATTATTCTTCTTAATCACTTTCACCTTTATTTCTGCACAGTAGCGGTTCCTCAAATCTGTATTTCTTTCATACTTGCCCTGTGCTATAGTTTTGCATATATACCCCATTAAAGCGACAAACTTTTTTTGATGTATTTAATGAAAATATAAAGTTCACTGGATAATGTGTATTGTTAGAACTGGCAATGTTTTTGATGTGGGATGATGGCATAATATGTCAAACCAAAGCCTGTCTTTAAAGAACACCATTTATCATGGCCTGAATTTGTAAGGTATATATCAGAAAATGTTTAGCCTGTAGAAATGAATAGAACTTGAGAATTTTTTTGCTGAAATATTTGCTTCAACACTTCAAATTTTCAGGGAGCAGTAATAAATCCGGTGAATGTTTGATTTCAAGAGCTCCTTGGGACAAGCTAGAATTACTCACATAAATAAAAGCTGTACGCAGCTGAGCAGTGGCACATCTCAGTGCTCTTCTGGAATGGAGAGGCCTGGAGCGTAAGTCAGTCCCTTCTCTGCTTCCTTCTTCATTTGCCCAGGAAGCAAGTGCCCAGCCATCACCCCCTGCACCCTTCCGGTCCCATCCCCACCTTTTCCTTATGTTTCTTTCTGAATGCCCTTGAAAAAGCCATCTGTCCTCCTAGCTGAGTGCTGTAGCCTTGAGCCTAGCCATGCTGTCTTTAGCTGTGTCTCTTTTTTGCCCAGGACTCTTGCATTCCTGGATGTCCAGTTACCACAAGGCATGAGGTGGGTGAGAGGAAAGACTCACCATCAACATGCCCCCCAAGGCCTGCTCTTTGGGCTTTCAGATGTCCTTTCATGAGTGCCTCGTAGGAGACAGAAAGCTGAATGCTACAGACCAAGGGCCCAGTGATAAGCACTCACAACCCACACAGATTTAGAGCTAATCAAATAACAGAATGACAGCTGATCATGAACTTGCCCATTTCATTTATGGACTGCTAAATCTTTTTGGAAATACTGTGTTACAGGACAATAGCTAGCATTTAATGACTGAATTTTAATAAAATAATTATCCACATGGGATATAATTTCAGTGTAATTTTTAACTTACTAAGTAGCTTTTATTCACTGGACCGCGCAGTCTTTTGTTAACATCCAGGAAAATTCAAAAATGTCATATTAGTCACTGGAGAGCTTCCATTTTATTCCCCATCTACACTAGAAGCAAATACAGAATTACAAGGGAAGCATTAATAAAAAATTGACACTAAGGGCTGCAAAGACTGATGCGAAGTGCATTTCCTCATACGCATCAAGAACTAACAATATAAAAAATTCCATACAGTTCATGCTTAATATGCTGTGGTTTGATATTTCAAAAAGAACAACATATTTTACACTAGACCTAAAATTGTCTCCATAAATAATAAACCATTTGAAAGCATTAAAACAGTGCAGATGAGCAGAAACAGTGGCATCCTAGTGGCTTGTCTTATGGTACAGTAGGGTCCCTCCCATGTCTAGGTGGTAACAGATAGGTATGGAACCTGGTCCTCCGTTTCTGATCACAAGTAGGTGATTTACATTGACATGGGAGAATTAAAGTCACTGAACCCCGCAGAGGGCATGAACTCACACAGGCAGCACAAATGACCAAGAAGGGAGCTGTTTCTGCACCACATTTAAACCAAAGGAACTTATTACCTTTGCTTCTGTGTGGAGGACTTCTCGCCTTTCTTTGAGGGCCATTAGTGGGACAGAAAAACAAAACAAATGCTCAGTTTTGGCATTTTGCATCCTCCTTTTTCCTTGCTCTTGCTTTTCTGTGTTCCTGGGGTTTATCTGCTGAGGTTCCTGGCACTGTATGCACAATGACTTCACTCATTAGGCTTTCATTGCTTTCATATTCTCTGACCACTAAAACCAAACCTAACCAAACAAGACACTGAGGAATATCCAGCACATCGGGAAAAGCCAACAGGGCTGTTAAAAGACAAATATATAGACTACGCATTGCATGAATGAGAGGCAATTTAGAAGAACAACCTCATGTCTTCATAAGCAAAAGTGGCTTGTTTTCCATGTAGTGGCATGCTTTTGGGCCTCTTTCTTGTCTCCCAATTACGTGCTTGTCAAAGATAGAGCCAGAAGGTCACAACCACTTTACTCTCCTCACTATATAAATCAGCCAACGAAAACTACCAGTTCTTAGTGCCTTTCAATTATTTATGACCTCAAACCTAGTTGAACAAATACACTTCTAGGTCTGAATCTGAAAGCTAAAAGAGAAAAAAACATCATCACAAATCAATAGAAGTGGGCAACACCAGACTGGGGAATACAGCCTCCCTAAATAGCAAGAAATCTTCCTGGCACACTTTTGGTTAACCATAAGTCATGGGGGGTGTAAGGCATTTGGGTTTCTTTACATTGTTTGAAGTGTTCATTTGAAACTGTGCCATCCTGATACATTTTTTAATATGTTGTTTGGATGTACAGCTGAGACACATGCAAACACATATATACCTCCCAAACAAATAGACTGGGTTTAACTTGTGTCAGACTAGAT
>NW_010555464.1:0-29254 GCF_000687285.1 Phaethon lepturus | reverse complement strand
GCGTGCTGAAGCCTTGATGGGACTCAAAACAAACATCTCATCAGTTATGTCTGACCTGATCTATAAGCTTGGAAAATGTTTTTGCCCAGTTCTCAAAAGCAAAGGCTGGAGTCAGTCCTCCCTGAAGTCGACAGACCCAGAGGGGAAGCCTGCTGCAGCTCCCTGCCCTGGACCATGCATCCAGGTACCCCACTCCCAGAGACAACCCACCTTGGCCCTCAGGCCATGTGCCCCACTCGCCAGCTGGCCTAGCTTGGTGCTGGCCAGGGCCACGCACTGGCAGCACTCCCTCACCGTGCCCCGTGCTGGCACCACAGGCACATGGGACTCCCATCCCTGGTTCAGCCCCGGCACTCAGCCCCCCATACAGACACGCACACAGCCCAGAGAGCCCTGCACCCAGGAAGATCTCTAGGCATGGAGTCGAAGCCGGGACTGACTGCATCCTGGCCAGTGCCTCTTTGCCCAGGACCAGCTCCTTTTCTCCCCCGCTCTGTTTTCCCATACTTGTTCCTCCTCAAACCACTGTGATCCCTCCCCTAAACATCCCATAATAATTCCTGTGCAGTCCCAAAATGCTCTTCCCTTGCACCCCAGAGCCAGCTCCGTACCCGTGGGCAGTGCTTCCAGTTTGTGGAGTGACCCAGAGAGTCTCCCTGTTCAGTCCTGGTGGTGGGTGTCTCCCGGCCCACGGGGCTGGGAAAGCCCTGGGATGAGTGGGTTCTCCTGTTCCTTACTGGGGCATTGGAATGGATGGCATCCCCCCTGCCATCGTGCCTTCAGGGCTGTGGGGAGGAGCTCTTCATGGGCTGCTGGCTCCTGTGAGGTCCCAGGAGGCGGTGGGTAGCGGAATACTGGGGTTGCCCCAGCTGCAGTATTCTTTGGGGAGGGGGGGGTGTGTGTGTGTGCAGTTTTTGTCATGTAACCCAACACTCCCTACCATCCCCTATCCAAGAGCATGCTAGGTGACAGTTGGCTCAGAGGGACTTCCAGTTGGATCTCACAGGGTTATTGTGGCTATATGCCGTAGGGCATTTTAGAGCAAAGAGCTCTCATTGGAAGTCAATTGTAATAAACTCTACATTGGCAAGGAACGGCATTGAAAATTAGCCAGAGAAGACATTCTTATGTACCTGTCATTGTTGTAATGAATATTTAAAGTGGAATGGAAATGCTTCAGTAGAAGGAAGAGGGTGTCAGGTCATGTGAAGCTTTCCATGACCGAACAGGTTGTAGCTAAACAGTTATACTCTCCTGAACAGCAAAACAGAGTAGAAGGGCTATTCACCAATGCAACAAGTGTTTTGGACACAGTATTTCAGGTAAAAAACAGAGCAGCTCTATCCCTGTTTTCCTGGGAAAGCCCGCACTCCTCCTTGGCTTTGGCAGGAGGACCTACCCCCAAAAAAGAAAACCCAGCTGTGGAATTCAGCTAAGAGAGGTACCTCAGCGCCCACGCCTGCCTGCGAACCACTGCTGAGATGAGTGGGTGTTCCCAGGGTGGTACAGGCATGGGGAGCCCCCACCTGCCTTCACGGGGCACCAACCAAATCAGGACCTGCGGGGTCCAGCACGAAAAGGCACTGGGTTTGAAGGGACAGCGGACTTTCTGAGACATCGCAGGGGAGGAGAGCTCTTTGAGCTCTTTGCTTGATGTGCCCGGGCAGTACCAGACCCTTGATAGGCAGCATAGGTCCCCGGATGGGGTACAGAGCCCTGACCCAAAACCTCTGGGACACAGGGAAGAGGGTTGCACACACTCCACAGGCTCCAGCCTAGTGCTAGCCAGGGGCTGGACTCTGTCTTTTATGTTTTGCTCACATTAGATACCTGTAGAGATGATGAGGCTTGTTTCTTGTGCTTTTGTTACGAGGGTTGTTTATGTTAATTGCTGGGCTTGGGTTTTGCTTGCTTTGTCTCCTCCCATTACGATTGCAGAGTCAGGTTCACTCTGTGTTTCTGTTTACTTTTTTTGGGGAATACTGAGGAATGTTCCCACTTCTGAACTGGCTGGCTTTGGAACAAACCCCGGAAAGATGCTCATCAGAAACAGTACCACATTCTTCTCTGTGCTCCTAACAAAGCCTCTTACAGCCTGCAGCCCTTGGGATGAAGCAGGTCTGTGAGCCTGGGGCATGCAGCTCCTCCTGCGCTTGTGCTTTTCGCTAGGGCCCTCCCACTGGTGTTTTGTCCATCTCACTGGTAACACTTTCTGAAATCAAAATAGTCCTATTTATCCCCTGGCTTATTTAAATGCAGACAGGCTAAGGCAGTGGCTATTTAAAGTAATGGCAGTCAACCGAACATATGCTTAGGACTATCATTAAAAGGCCTCCTATGGGAAACCGCAGCCCTCTGGGACTTTTTGGCTTATTAAGAAAGTTTTGAACTACTGTATCTCTCTAGCAAGGCCAAAATAAGCCAAACTTGCTGCTGATGCCAAATATTGTAGCCAGCTGCATGTCTGTCTTGTTCCCACTAACGTTTCTGGATCTTCAGACCTCTCTGTTTTGGCTCTTGTAGATAAGTGACTTCGAGTAGAAAGAATGAAATATTTTACATTGTTGTATATTGAGATCTTAATTCCTTGCAAGTACTAACAGGTGCTCTTAACTTCACCTTGTCATTTATTAATTATAATATATGGCATCTTCCACTCTGATTTCCTCTTTCTTCTATTTTCTATAAAAGAGGTCATCCTGGGTGCTTACATTGATAATTTCAAGGATACAGAATGTATTTGGATGCACACCTCTACTTGAAATGAGCAGCAACTAAGTTGCTAATTTAATGGAGTGGTTCTGAAAAATTGCAGACTTACAGCTTATTTTTAACAAAGGAATTATTTCCTTTTAGTGAACAAATCATCTGTAATATGGAAAGCTGCATCACGTAAGCCAGTTCCTAGATACATCAATTCTCACCAGAAGCAAATCTAGCAGTTTCTTCTATGTTTCTTTGGTTAATAATGTGAATTAAGTTGCATTTGGTAAATAGAAAGATGTGCGTCTCAAAAGTTTTCCGACATCTCACTTAGAGTGTAATAAACTGCATGTTGTTTGCTAGCTTTGTGGCTCCTCTAAGTTTCTGATCATATGGTATAAGAAAAATCAATACCTCATTTCTCACATCAGCCAGATGGATAGGCCAGGCAAAGGCTTCAGCCAAGGCTTTGTGCCATTCTGACAGGGAAAAAACATGTTTTCCCTATTTCAGGCTCTACTGTTTACAAGCAGCTATTGACAGCTTTGTAGTACTTTCTCCAGGTAAGATCTATCATGGTAGAGCTTTAAAGTCTTGCTGGCTCTGCTGTATTTCTTACCCCGCCTCACTTGCCAAGTACAGTTATAAATTCTTAAAGTGGTTCTTACTTTTGCATGTGCTCACTAAATGTTGAGATTAACCAAAGAATAAAGGAGAGGTTCTAAATTTACAGTCAGCTTGACTTACGCTGATCCTCACAAAAAAGGTGTCATGAGATTTTGGATTACAAAAACCTGGCAACGACGCTTCCATGCCCTCTGATGAAATTAGTTTCCCTGTATGGCTGTATGGCACATATCTTTATATCTGTTGCAGAACAAGTTGGTGGAGAACAAGCTGGCAGTAGAAACCATGTGTTTTTCTGCTCTGTGTATGTCATGGAACACATTAAATTAATAGGTAATTTTTAATACCAGGATTAGGGAGAATACTAATATTGGTATAAAAAAAAATCTTCAAAGTTAGAAGAGAGCTGAAAAAATTTACATTTTGCAATGCACTCACTAATAAAAATAAAAACATTATTAGTGAAAGCATTGATTTTCTAGTTGTATGCACAATATATCATAACCACATCCAAAAAAGAGTATTAAAAGATAATTGGACCTTGCGATTGCCAAGTGAATCACTCATTGTATGGGAATGCCAAATAAGAATTATCCATTTAGCTCTGGTTGGCCATCCCACTCACAGTGCTTATTACACGTTATTTTTTTCCACAGAGAGACACTGCTTGGCAAAAAGCTACCGTATTCATTTGCCTGATTCATGCTCTCCTGTGAACCCTCTGTATTAACAGGGGCTGAGTGTACGAAGAGTCCTCGATGACAGTTTCTTCAAAGCTATGTCACTGCCTATGAGATGGTTGTGAAGTTGGCTTCAAGAAAGCTAGTGCTAGCATTTAGTGCATCTAAAGCACTATCAGTATAGCCTAATTCCCCTGTAATACAAGAAATTTAAAATTCAAATGCAGGTGCTCCATTTTCCGCTTGTCACCATCAGGAAAGCTACAGAGGCAGCTCAACTCACACGGGGAATTTGTGTGCAAATGCAGGCCCCTCATATACTGGTGGAAAGCGGCAGAATACAAACGAGATCTGTGCAACATTTTTATATTAAATCCTCTTAAAGTGCAGACCAGTTCAAGTTCTGTGATGAACCCAAAAGCTCAGTCTGGGTCTTCCCTGTGCTTTGCCACACCCAGTTCCTTCAGACCTCAGCATCTCTCGGGAAGCCAGTCCTGGTGCAGACCCAGAGTGACAACAGCCACCCCTGCGCTGAGTTTGGTTACTCTGGGGCCTCACTGACACGACCCTACACAGTGTTTTATCACGGTGCAACTCTGTAAGCTCAAGGGCTTGGCCTTTCATTTCCCCTTGAGTTTTCAGGTTCAAATTTTTAAACTGAAACCAGGAGGCTCAAACCTAAGGCAACGCTCATGTGAGTCTCAGAGAATCAAACCAGGAACAAACAACAACAAAGTCTTCCCTGATGCCTGCACAAAACTATGAAACATAGTGGGAGTGCATAAAGATTCTTAAATGGCTGAGAGGAAGCTATGGAAGCCAGGTTTTGGTCTGCAAAATTAAATATAGCGAGGCATGGATCCACTTTCCTTCCATTCATAACTTCTGAAGTGTAGCTGATTCAGACGACAGGTTCTGTTTTGGCTGATATAAATTGAAAGTTCAAAATCAATGACAACACACATCGACACAGGCAAAGACAGAATATAATGTTTCCTACTGTACTTTTTGAAGCTTACTTTTCTTAAAAGTATACTGTACTGTTGTGGAAATGGAATATAAGGATCATTTTGTCACAGACATCACAAAGTGCAAAGAAACAACTCATTTTTAGCTGATCTATCTTCATGACTGAATTTGGACTTAAGGAAAGAGCACAAACCATGACATAAAAGCAACGCTTCCTCCTTTTCTGGACAATTGCATGCTCAGATTGCACTTAAAATTCTCAGGGCATGTACAGATTGAGCTGAAATATTGGTTTGGTATAATGGTAGCATGGAGATCATAGCTATAAGCTATTTTTGTAAAGCATAAATCAGTGCCTGAGCCCCAAACCATGGGAGTCTAGCATTCAATTCATATATTATCACTAATTGTAATTTTTTACTTCACGATATATCATCACTCGTGCAAGTAGCTATAAGCTATTTTTTCCACCTGTAACCACACAACTTGTGTACAAGGCAATGACTGCTGAAAACTGCCAAGCATGAACAAAAGAGATTTTTTGCTATTGGTAATTCTGTGCCCAGTTGAGAAACTGTTCCTTTTCACTACAACCTGGGGCACTGAACAGTTCTTTCCCAAAGAGTTTAATTTTTAACAAGACAAGGCAAGCAGAGGCTCAGAGAATGAGATGCAGCAGCCAAAAATTGAGACTGAGTGACAGTTTGCAGTCAGCATGTTAATTCAAGGCTTTTTTTTTTTTCCTTAAAAAAGAAACACCTGAAAACACTATAAGCAAGGCTGGGGTACAGAGGCTGTGAGGGAGAATCTTGACAGCCTTGGAACAAGTGACTAATTAGTATGGAGGAGGAAAATCTTGAAGTTCAACCTGTTTCTGTGACTTGTTTCTTAAACTGTTGGTCGTCTTGATCAGTTAATTCTCAGCATTTCTCAGCATGTGCCCTCATCCTCAACCTGCAGCTGAGAACATTGCCTCTGGAATTGGGTTCTGCAGAACAGGTGCCAGCGCTTTCACTCGGGGCTCACAACTCATCGGTGGCTCACAGATGTCTGCTGGCATCCGCCGCAGACGTGATCCTCACTGCAGCCCTTGCTGTAGCTGTCTTCATCGCTGCTCCCCTGGCTGAAGATGTCTTTGTAATCTCCCATGCTGCATCTTTTTTCTTCCTTTCCCACATCTATGTGGGTCAGAGCATGGCACACCCATTCGGTCCGAGTGTCCAACAGCATTTGAGGTCTATCTTAGATCAGTCTTACAGAGTTTTGGGTTCTTTTTTTTGGAAGGAGTATGTCTTTCCCCTTAATATTATGACTGAGTTGCAACAGCTCCAGCTAGCTGGAATTGCTCTGATACGACAAAGAGGAGCTCAGGAGACAAAATGGGCTGAGCTTCATCTCAGCCCCTTGCCTTTAGCCATGTTCACCAAAGCCTCTAACATCACAATAAAATCTTGCCAGTTATCGTGCATTGGTGAACAAGACCCTGCTGGCTTCACCCAGACCTGCAAGACCTCGCTGCCCAGAGGAGTGGTGTGGTGGCTGCTCGCCTGCCCGCTGTCCTCAGATCTCACTGGCACTTGCTGTAGTCTTCTGGCCACTGCTCTATGCTGGCAGTATCAACCACTGCTAGTAGTTTGGCTGTGGGGGAGTTTGCACAGCTCCCTCTCGGTAACATGCCCGGATAGCAATAGCTAAAGTGGTAGTGAGGTGAGTGTGCACAGCAGGTGTGAACACAAAACACAAAACTGTGCATTCTGGAAAGGTGATGGCCCAAAACTGGTAACACCATGAGGAAAGGTGAAGTTTACTTGAGACAACCATCAGCTGAATTAAACAGTAGACAAGGGCTTACCCAGGAGATTTATGAGAGTACAAAAAGTCAGTCTGGAAAGAAATCTCAAGGAAGTGTGAGAAGTTGTGACCGGAGACAAGACCCAGGAGTGGGACAAGGGAAATTAGCAGCCACCAAAGCCAGATGGTGTGAGCTGCCGGATGGTGTGAGCAGCCTGCATGCAGCCAGCACGCTGATGTTGACGGGGTGTAGCACTGCAGGGTGTGGGGGGGCCTGTGGGGTGCGTTCTCACTGGTGGATGGAGTAGTGGGTAGGGTGCATGTACAGCACCCATGACTCTCCAAGGAGAGGTGTATGAGTTGGGGAACCAGCGCCCCAGAGGAGAGGGGTGCACATAACCATGCATATGTGTGTGTGTACATGCTTAGAAGTTTTGGGGATTAGTCATGGAAGGGTGCTTAGTAATTTCTAGATGTTTATCAACATTTGCGAAGTGTCTTGAATTGTAGTTTATCTGCTGTGTGGCAGATACCGATCCTAAATGTGTAGCTGGATGCTTGCCAGTTAGTTAGGTGCTGCTAAGAATCAGATAAATGTCTCCTATCCCCTCTGACACAGCTGAAGAGCTGAGTTCTCTCCTTGTAGGGCATCCTATATCTGTCCCCCATGCTGTGACCTCACAAACCTTGGAGTCATGGGGTGGGGTTGGAGAAGATGACCTTGCAATCCAGCCTTCAGACCCCAGCAGCACCCAGCTCTTCCCTCATGTCCACAGTGAGAGCAATTAACCTGGTGCTGCCTGAAATTGAGGTACATTTGGCCGGCTCCAGCATAGACGGCCAACTCATTCTGAACCTCAGGACTACCTTGGTGGACCCTGTTGTGAAGGTGGAGCTTGTGGGAAGAGGCTTTCTGAGGTGGCTTGAGGAGGATAATCCTGAACTGGACTACCACAAGAGTACAGCTTGCACCAACCAGGCTCTCTACATCTCCAAATCTAAGAATTTCAACATAGAGGGTAAAACACTGGAACGAGGCACTGGTTAACTGAACAGCATCTTAGCATTGGGCTAGGGAAGGTGAAGTCAGACCTTTTCCAGTGGGGAGGAAGCCTTCCTTTTGCCAATGTCCATGTGCTCTGTTTCTGTTCCATGGCATACTCCTTCTCACTACATTGTATGGCAACCAGGGCTCTGTGATGATCAGTAGTGTTGTACATAAAGGAGTACTTGAGAGTGTGAGCAGTCTCCCATGAGTTGGTGACTGTATCTGTGAACATTTGTTGCACAGAATTCTATCACAACCTGCCTAGCAGCAGGTAGGAAACATTTAGTCACAAGCACATCACATCACTTTGGTCATCTAAAATGTTTGCCTTCAGTGTTCTTGTTGCCTTACGTGTCAGCAAGTATCCACTGGGCTTACGGGCTTTGTTATATTTGCAACTATAGTAAAGACATTATTAGAGTTACTGCTATATCTTTACTGACAGAAGACAAGGAAAATGTGAGCCATATACTGAAAACACCTGCAAAAGTGTGGTTATTTCACTGAATCAGAGAATCACAGAATGGTGGAGGTTGGAAGGGAACTCTGGAGGTCATTTGGTCCAAATCCCCTGCTCAGACAGGGCCACCTAGAGCCAGCTGCCCAGGACTATATCCATATGGCTTTTCAATTTCCCCAAGGAAGGAGACTCCACAACCTCCCTGGGCAACCTGTTTCACAGTGAAAAAGTGTTTCCTGATGTTCAGAGAGAACCTGTTATATTTCAGTTTGTGCCTGTTGCCTCTTGTCTTGTCACTGAAAAGAGCCTGTCCCTATCTTTGTGTCTTCTCTTCAGATATTATACACCCCAACACGCACACACATAAACGCAGAGCTAACTATTAAAATGTACAGATATATTAAAAAGAGTAAAGTCAGTAGGATGTAATGACAACCTAAGACAGTGAATTATTCCAGGGGATGCTTAAAGCAAAGAGAAGCCTCCTAGGAGGTGCACTCCCCTTTCTCAGCTCCTCTTTCTTAGGGTCTGTTGGGAATCCTGAAAATTTATTCTATGGATCATAGGTGGTCACTGCATTAGATTAGTTTAGTACTGAAGTAAGACTGTGCCAATGTGTGGAAACTGCTTTTGAGCTACAACCTCCAGTGGTCAGGCTTCATTTCCTCTCAGACTTGAAGGTTCTACCTCACCCAAAGGTCATTTTCCCCTTACACATGTATTAGCGTCTTAGCCTTGATGTACTGCAGCATGCTGATGCTTCTTGCAGGCTATCAGATGTTACAGCCCTGACAGAAAAGAGGGAGAAAGGCTGAGTGTTGGAAAAATTATTTTTGCTATTATAAGAACACGTACCTGTAAAGCTCCTCTATTCTGGATCTTTTTGGCTAAAGTTCAAATTGGTGTTGCTTAAAGACACACTTGAATCTGTATTCTGGCACCTACACATATATTCCTGTTTTCAAAACAGTTGAGCATCCACATCCGTCAAGACTTGCCAGTGAGGTACAGTTTAATAATAGATTTTTACTACTGTAACTCAGTCTTTTTCCTCCTTTTCCAGCACTGATTACATCTCTGTAGAAGTGCTCGAACAAGTCCAAGAAAGCCATTTTAAAACATGAAAGAAGGTACCAACCTGACCCTTCTTACCCGGGATGCTCTGTTGGCATACAAGGAATGTATGTTTGAACAGATTGCTGCCTGTGTCAGCTTTTAACACTCAGCTGCTAATATGCTCTTGATAGCATGTTACTATCTGGTATTTGATCTTACCACATGCCCTGCTTGGGTCACATCTGATGGCTCTGTAAAAAGTGTATATACATGGATGCAGGTGCCTGCTGACATATTTCTTTTTAACCCTCAGACAAGAAAATCAGTATTGTCTCTCTGTGAGATAAAGACTGCTGGAGGAACTGACTCCTGGCAGTCATTGAATATGACTGGTAACAGCTCTAGGATTATTAGATCCAGAAAAGAAAGATGAGTTTCGGTGCTACCAGGGATAACCATCCTCCTCACCAGCAGAAACCTCCCAGTCAGAGCAAATCAGAGGCAGGAGCTCACAACACTACAGGCGGTTTGAAACTCTTCAAGCACTGCTGTGCACCATCTGCCACACCCCAGGAAATCCCTTGTGTCCTTCATAGAAAGACCACCCCTCAAGTCACTGCTACGAGCAGCCTCTTTGCACTTTCCCCACAGCTGCAGCCATCATCTCCCTTGCTGGAAAACACAAGATGGAACTCTTTTAAAATTAGGTAACACAATAAATTATCTGGAATTGACTTAAATTTTCCAGTGTGACTGAAGTTCCAGGGTTCTGGTGAACATCAAGTGCATGGCATCCCCGGGTGCCTCTGGGGAGCTAACTGGTGGGAGCACACTCTCACTCCTGCAGTTGCTGGGAAACTTTCTACGGTGTGACTAATTCTGGTGTACAGTTTCAGGGGAATAAGGTTTTGGAACCCGTGTGGTGGGCTGGTGCCCCTGTGCAATGGGGCTCGCATCCAGCAGCCGTGGGGAGCCAGGGTAAGCAAGGGCACCTTTGCTTCCAGGGTGAATTCAGGGACACTGTTTAAGGCCACTGTCTTCTTGAGTCCAAGGGCCTGTGCAGAAAGTTAAACACAGCTTAGCAAGTAGGCACGATTCAAGTAAGTCTCCTTAGAAGTGTTGCAAAACAAGGCAGAGAAAGTGGGAGTAAAGCTGTACATAGAATCAAGTAAGTCTCTGCAAGTCTTTTTGGACCACAGGGACTACTTCAGCCCTCCACACAAAGCCAGGCTCTCAGGCCATACCTGCAGCAGGGACTGAGAAGTTTGAACTCCTTCAGTAAAACCCCACGCTGTGCTGGGGCTGCAGAACAGACCAGTCACACCAGGGTCCAGCTGCAGATCATGCCAGGAGGGGAACACTGATTTCTTTCAAGGTTAAATTGCAGATCTGCTCACAGTTCAGAGTCCTTCCTTCTACCAAAACATGAACATTGCCAAAATAACTTAAAGACTATGTTGTATGAGATAAGGCTCTGGGAATATCAGGTTTCTACAAACTTTCAGAATAGAGAACGTGACTTTCTTATATTGCAGTTATCAAAGAGGCTGATGAATTTTAGTTTCCTCCCTTTCGGATTGTTTTAGGCATTTTTTTTCTTCAGAGCTACAACTCTGATTGATTGAAAATGCTGTTATACCATCTGGTAAATCTCCCATGCTGTGAGGAAACAATATCCAGACTCTTCTGCTAACAAGAATATCCAGTTTAGATTATTAAAACTCGAGGCATCATTGAATTCATCTGCAAAAGGATGCAGTCAGCAGGACAAAACCCTAGCAGTTTTACATCCTCTAATACTGTTGTTCAAAGTGAAGTTTTGGCAAAAGCTACTAGAAGGTAGGAAAGCTTAAGTCTGGATGATAAAGCTGCCAGCAGATACATGTGTTTAAAAGAAATAGGTCTTGGATGAAGAAAAGAGCCAAGAGCTGGTCGTATCTGGCCAGAAGAGGCTAAATGTATTCTTGCATAGGTGGGATAGTCTTTCATTACAGGAAATGGGACCTCACCCACACAAAACTGAATTGAATTTAGAGGAAGTGGCACAGAAGCAAAGATATTTGAAGGAACAGATCATAATTTTCCTGTCTCACAGCTGTGCAGAGAAGGTGTCAAATATTTTTTTTTTTGTGAGTGGGGTCTTTTGCACAGGTGAAACAAAAATTTCAGATCATATGTGTTGTAGACAATGATAAAAGAGGAGTGAGAGTTACTCCACCATTTTACTCCCAAAAAGCCTATTAGTGCTTATTTGAAGAGTTAAAAGTCAGTGGCACTCCATTTTGATAAGTGAAAATCCTAAACAGTTTGTGAGGAGCTGCAGGTTTGCTGACCTTGTGTTAAAATGAGGCAGATATTAGCAGTTCTCAAGTCTGCCGACTGGTAGGGGACAATACATCCAGCAGCTGACCTGCAGAGGCAATGCATGGTTCCCCCATACCATGCCTTTATGGCACTTTGGGTGCAAAGTCAGATGGTAAGGACACCTTGGATTCTGAAAGAAACATCAATGTTTCCATAAAGTACAAACATCCTAAATGGTTAAAAGGCTTCTGATAGTAGCGTGTTCTTTGGCTTTCAGATGGCTGGCTGGATTCTGGGGTCCACAGCTTTGACTTCCAATTCAGCTTTCCTTCAGGTATTCCCTCCACATTCACCAGCAAAATTGGCTGCATCTCCTACTGTGTTCAAGGGACTTGCTACAGCCGCCAAATTGTCTTAGCTAAAGAGGAGAGATGTTTACTGTTGCAAGGAACTGCTGGTGACCGCAGAAAACACGTGAAAGACACGGTAAGGGGAAGAACCTATTCGAGTTGGAGGCACACAGGCCTACCCTGTTCTGATCCAGAGCTGTAACTGCTTACTACTGAGTGTCCATGACCTTTCAGCTCTGAGCTTTATCCTTTTAGTGTTCAAAGGACACCTCAGTATTTTCTGCCATCTTTGTCCCAGGGCTTGCACCAAGGTGTTTCTTTTCTGGCATACAAGGTGCGCTGTAAGACTTCAAGAGTGACATGTAGGGAGCGCTTTGAGATCCAGGATGAGGGAAAAGAGAGGTTATTCCCTTGCTTTGGAGTCTAAGCCTTGGGCAAGCATCACCAAAGAGGAGGTGCCTTTTTTACTGAACTCTGCCTATACTGGGACTGTCAGTCAAAGGTCATCAAGACAGCTAGAACAGGATGATTCTAATAATTTTGTGGCCTCCTTCTAAATTTGGGTACAGGTAGCTAAAGGTGACAGTGTTTACACGTGCACACATGAATTCTTTGCACAGATGCTCAGGAGGATTGTGATAATTCAGCCATGTCACATTCAATGCAGTGAGGAAGACTGTCCTCTGGGTTAACGGTGGGGCTTGTGGGGAGGGGTCAGCAGCCTCAGCTGTTGCATTAGGAGTTTATGCATGTGGTGTTTGGCAATCACCCCATATCCAGCAACAAGAGCTCACCATGCTTTGCCTTTCTACTCACCCTCTCCATGCAGGCCCCGGTGGTGGTGGAAGCTAGGAAAGATGTAGTTTACTTCTGCTGCTTCCGTCATGGTTCTGTGATCCTTCGGATTTCCCTGGAGAAAAGTGTATTTTGCCCTGGAGAAACCATTGTCTTCAAGACAGATATTGCCAACAGGACATGCAAATATGTTAGAAAGGTTGTTTTTGCTGTACACTGCATTGTCCTGTATAGTGGCTTCAGCAGCAGGGGAGAACAGCGCTCCTTGGAAGACCGAAGCGAAGTGACAAGGTTGGAGTCCCGAACAGACACGGCCCCCTTTGAAGCTATGAGAGTCACCAGTGCACTGGTTCTGCCAAAACCCATGCCTGTCACCAGCAGTCTCGTGGAAAATAAAATCATGGCATTCAGGTACGAGCTGGTAGGCACCTCTGAGCTTCCTTGTACCACATCCACCATCGTGGGCAGGGTTCCCATCATCATAGCAGTCACACCAGAGCATTTCTCTGTGGAGCAGAACACCATGACTCTGCATGAAAATGAAGGTGACATCTCAAAGGGGGTGAGCCTTCACAGAGATATTTCTGAGACTGACCCAGGAGCAACTGTCAGCAGACCCATGGAATAAAAGATTTTTCTGCAAAATCCACGCACACCAGCTGTATGCTTTCACAGGAGGAGCCTGCTTTGCAGACATGTGCCGCTCATTCCCGAAACAAGAAGACTAAAGCTAGCCAAAGCCCAAGGTCAGGAAGGCACATAAGGGGAGCCCACAATTCTGTTCAACTGACTCCTGATAACTGGAGAAGGAAGAGCAAGAGACTCAGCAGTAGCCTAGGCAAAGAGGGGACACTTTGCAGGCCCAGAGGATGGCTGTGCTCCCGTCCATGGGAAAACAGCTCCATGTGGAGCACACCCTCAGCAAGCTGGCAGGCAGCGTGGTGCTGGAGGGAGGCTGAGACAGCAGGCGGCCATCCTGCCAAGCTGAGGGACCGGGGCAGGCTGGAGAAGCATCCGGTCCCGTGGACGTGATGTGCATGTACGCCACACTGCAACCAGGCGTGCATGTGCACGTCAGTGTGGGTGACCAGAAGGTTTCGGGGTTAGAAGGGTGTATTGGGTTTTTACTGGTGTTTATTAACATTTGCTTAGTGTCTAATAATTCGGTTTATCTGCTGTACTGATGACATCAAACCTGAATGTAAAGTCCACCGATGGCTGGTTAGTTAGGTGCTGTTGAATACATCACTCTCGACTTTGTGACATGAGCAGCCTTGCCCTGTGGCAGGCTGTCGCTGTGGTTTGCCCCCGTGGGTGCCACACAGGGAGGGCCACCCTGCCTGTGCCCCCTGCGGGCACCCGCCACATCCCCAGGCTCTCCGGGGGGCATGTGCAGGGCAGACGGGCTCCATTACCCCTTGGTACAACCTCAATCCCACAGCAGGGCTCTTGGTGGGACTCAGCTACCCGCACAGCCATGGCCTCAACTAACACCTGCATGCAAGCAGCATCTCCCGTCCTGCATCCCTGCATCTCCACATTTAGTTCCACAAGCAGAGCCGTGAGGACTGGGGAAGATAAGCTGAAGATCACTGGGTGCCCCTGATCCACCTTCCTTACCCAGAATGGGTGAAACCACCATTCACCCCTGTGGCTCAGCCCCGCTAAACACCTGCATGCATTTCAGTGCCACCCGCCTCCAGCCCACTCCCTGTGCTTTTGCATCATGGCCTTCTGCTGTGCCATCTTTGGCACCACCCAAAATGCCTTCCTGGCCTCCAGACCAAAACAGCCGTCACCAGCCAGGCTGGCAGCAAGAGCGCCGTGCCGGCACCCCACTCACCCAGCACGGAGGGCCCGTGCCGGGGGACGCTGCATCTCACCCACGCCGAAGTATGCGGACACCAGCATGAGACAGAGGTTTCACAGACGAAATGCACAGGCAAAAGAAACTTCTCTGTCTGGAGCAGCTGAGGGAACTGTTCAGTCTGGAGAAGAGGAGGCTGAGGGGAGACCTCATCGCTCTCTACAACTACCTGAAAGGGGGTCGTGGTGAGGTGGGTGTTGGTCCCTTCTCCCAAGTAACTAGCGATAGGACGAAAGGAAAAGGCCTCAAGTTGCACCAGGGGAGGTTTAGATTGCATATTAGGAAAAATTTCTTTAGTGAGAGGGTGGTGAAACATTGGAACAGGCTGCCCAGGGAGGTGGAGTCACCATCACTGGAAGAGTTCAAAAAACATGTGGACATGGCACTTCAGGACATGGTTTAGTGGGCACGGTAGTGTTGGGTTGACGGTTGGACTTGATGATCTTAAAGGTCTTTTCCAGCCTTAATGATTCTGTGATTCTGTGATCACCAGGCTGGGGCAGAGGCATGGGGTGATGCCACCTCTGCTGGTGCCGGCCACTTGCTGTAGGGAGAGATGTGTCGCCGCTCCTTGACCAGGCCCTCAGCTCGCAGGGAGCCCCAGCTTTTCCCTGCCACCTCTGGAGACTGCTTAGAAATGAGATCACACTGACCAACGCTAATTTACAGCAGCAGCAGGTCTGTTAGTGGTGACTTCCCATGTGCTTTCGGCAGCAAATTGCCGGGCAGCCGCAGCCCAGGGCTTTGCACGACCGCAGCGATCTCCAACGCTTCCCGGGCGCGTGGCCGGCGTGGTGCGGCACGACACGCCGAGGGAGCGCAGCGTTTCGCCCGCTGCCTGCCGTGCCCCATTCCCTGTATGTGCACAGATTGACCTTGATGGGCAAAACACCCCAGACATAGCACGGCACTCATCACGTTCTGCTGCCCGCACGCGCTCTCACCGGGCTAATGTCTCCCCTCACCTTCTCCCTAAAAATAGTATTTATCACACTGACACTGGCAGGGCCCTTTCACATTTCAGATGAGACTGTGTATCAGGATGCTACGTGCAGAATCCCACTACAAATAGATTGATTTTTTACAGGTCTCCCTGTTTCATCATTCAAGCAAAAATTAAAGCACTCACAGTGTCCATGGCAGGAACATGTTACAAGAATATTTTTCACTGCTTGTCTTTTAAGCTTCCAGCATTTCTTCTCAGTGATACTTGATACAGCCGAAGGGAAAACAGAGTGCGGTATAAATTCTGAAGTTGCCATCACACATAAATACTGGTAGTTCTTGTGTTTGCTATGAAAAGGAATTTAACTACTTCCTTTTTGCAAAATATCATTTGCAAAGAAACAATAGGATGTCGACATTTGGGGGAATAAAAGAGCATCCTTGTAACTTCTTTTCACGTTACTTGCTGTGATATGAAGCACCGCTGAAGTCTGTTTCCCAGAATCACCATGTCTGAACCCAGCCTGAGATCAGCAGACTCAGGGAGGCAGCTGAGGAAGAGGTGAGGTATTTCTACCTCTCATTACGGTCACCCTCCAGGCGTTTTCATGGCAGGAGACAACGGTGTCTGATGCTAGCAAAACTGCCTTCTGATTTCAAAAAATTCATTTCTCCAGATGGAATATATGCCGGGGTGAAATATGCCTAATACTCTTCCTGGGATGTTTCGTGCAGTGTCTGCGTGTGTGTGAATTTCATGAAGCAAATAAAACATTTGACAGCAACAAACTAGAAAGGCCAAAATCCTAATAAAACAGACAAGCAGTGGGATGCCTGACCACTGGGAACTTGGGCAAGTGATTTCACATCTTAGCATTTTAATTTTACTTTCTACCTTTGCATGCTTTTTGTATTGCAAATTCTTCAAGCAGTTCCTTTTCAATCTTTATAGTCTGCTTTGTCTAAGGTACTTACATGCTACTGTGGTATAAATAGTAACAAGAGCAATGCGATGAGTGGGTGGTTTGAGTAAAGTACATTGTTCCAGCAGACCACGGAAGACAGAGCAGAGGGGTCTCTAGGAAAGGTCTTGTCAACTGCCTGGTTCACTTCTCCAAAGAGATGGTGGATATTTTTGTGATGTAAAGTTGGAGCGATCAAAACACCAGGAGGGACATTTGGGCTACCTGTGTTTATTCCTTCATGTGCTTTTTGCAAGGCACTAAAATACACCCAAATGAACTAGATGCCTTTGAAGTCTAGTCAGACCACTATTACGCTGTGTCCTTGTAACACTCTTTAGAGGAACAAGGCTAACTGTTCAGGTGCCGTGATCTAAAATAGCCATATAGCTCACATGGACCTGAGCTTGTACCTTTGGATGGCCCTGCATGAATTTCAAGAACCTGTTAATACAGATTGGTTGCTAACTACGGACCCACCGTATTATCTTACATGATATAGGTATTGTCTGGGCTTGAAAACTGACACCCCCCTCTTTAGGTGTAACAACACACATTTCTGTGGTGGTTTCATTAAATACTACACACTAAGCCTACCTGTAGCTGATAGTTTCGACAAATAATTGTATTGGCCCTTGTAGGCAGACTTGCTGTGAAAATGGAGCAGGACCATCTACTTCTGCCACATCTGCTCTAGCTGCTTTTATGTGAATAACAGACTCTTTAGACCTTGGAATCAATATTTTTTTTTATTTCTAAATGAAAGATGCCTGAAGTCTCTGCAGGATCCCATAGGAAAGAGTTTGATCTCTGCCCACTTTGGGATTATTTCTGAGGAGTAGCTTTGCTGTGGAGCTGGTGGGATTTGTGCAGGTCAGAAATGATGGACAGGGTGAAAAGAGAGTAAAGAGATGGCACATATGAAGGGAAAATGGCTATATTGTCTGCTCCAAATTTAATTTTAACCTTGCAAAGATTTTGGAAAACGTCCATTTTTGTATAGTTTCATGAAGCAAAACCAGAAATTTTTCTCTTTCCAGTAACCATAGAAACACAGAAACAATGACTACTGGAAATTATCTGTACTTGTGGGATCAGGTTTGTGCTATCGCTGGATGACACAGAAATTAAGGCACACATGTGTCCTCAGCAACGTTACTTGGCAAGGCTGCCACAGATGACTGGGAACAAACCTCACAGAGGTTCTTAAACATCTGGAACAGCTGGAGCTGCTGCAGTTCTGGAATATATTAATTCTAGTTGCTGTTGGCTCAAGCTATACTCGCTTTCAGCCAATGATTTTATGAACAATTAAATACTGAAAATGTGACCATTTCTGAGAATGTGTTTCGTAGTCCAAAAGACTTAGTAGCCACAAGCACATCAACTCCCTTTATGTCCCCTTAAATCTCTCAGAGAAAAGGTCAGCAAGGCATGCAGTGTCTCAGAAGCAGTCACCATTGACATTCATCTCTATTTAAAGGGAGGGAGAGTCCGTCAATACTTTTTTTAAAAGCTGTTTTTTAATAAGATAGTCTTTTATTACCTAGTTCCTTTGCCTTTGTCTTTCCATCCTTTAAAATTACACAGGCTCTTCAGATAAGATACCTCTTTAAGACACAAATGTGGATTAAATGGTATTGATTTTTTTGATCTTTGTACATTCATCCTCTCCTTTACTGCTTTTCTGCAGAGTTGTCAGTCTCCCTTTCACATTTCTTTAAGTAATCTGCCACCTTCCCAGACAAGAACTTGAACGGGGCCAGCTTTCTTCTGATTGCCTCTGCTAGACTTGCTGGGAGGGAAGGGTTCTTCAGTGGCACTAGGAAAACCTTAATTAAAACAAAACAAACCCCTGACCAGACCAGCCTTCAACCACATCACATACAAGCATTGGTTTCTAATCTGTTTTTACTTTTGGAAACCAGTTCTAAGACTCTTGTGTGTGCAGACGTACACAGTAACGGAAAGTCAATATGAATGGAAGTCCGAGAAGAAAGAAGTTTTTTTTTCAGTTAATCTAAATGATTTTTCAGTTAATAAAGATCACAGTATGGTTGTATAGATTAATGACTCAGGTAATGCAAAAGTTCAGTTATTCAATTTATTTCCTACTGACCACTCCAAACAGGGTTTCCAAAAATGTAATAATCTATTCTATTAATGGGTGCTACTGGTTCTTCTAGATGAAATATAGTAAAGTATGACTCTTTCATTAGTAATTTTAAACATTCACTCAGGGTAATTGATTACATGAGCCAAGGATTGCAAATTGAAGAGATAATTAACTTCTTCAATATGCAAATACAGTACCAGGCAATAAACAGATACCAGTTACATCAGTATGAAATATAATTACAATTAACTTCAGCATCACAAAGAAACTGTCTTGATTTTCTTCAATGCTTGCATGCCATTTTCTGCTTTCAGTTGTGCCTGTGTAGAATCTAGTGAGAGCTGGTGCGGATTCACTCCCACAGGGCAGACTATACCTGAACAGAGCCATGCTCACATCTTGATAGCTTTGGCTTCACACTGTGTCACTTGTCATGGTTAGCACATAGTTTGATCATTCCCTCTTATTACTACTGAGAATCTCTTTTGGAGATTTCTACCAGTGGCAACATTTATACAGCAGTACTGAGAAGGTTTGGGAACAACTTGCTCGGGGAGGCTGTGCAGTCTCTGTCCTTGGATATTTTCAAGACCTGCAGAGACAAAGCCCTGAGCAACCTGATTTGAGGTCAGAGCTGACCTGGATTTGTGCAAGAGCTTGGCTCGAAACCCCTTCCAACCTGAATTATCCTATGAAGCTATGAAAGTGAAGGTGAGGTAAGGAGAGAGGAAAGGAATAGCCCAAATGGAAACTGTGGAGTGATTTTGAGGATGTTGAGAACCAAAGAGATTTAAATAGTGGGAAAAGAGAAGAAAGGATCCCATGGGAAAAAGAGGCAATGAAAAAAATTAGTTGATAGCAGAGGAAATGTTCTGATCCCTCTCAGACCACCTCTCTGAAAGATGGCAAAAAGGAGGGAACAAGCAGCCAGAACTGACTTTTTAGAAAGAAATATTGCATTCCAATTTTGACTACTATGACTCCTTTCTGCTTGTTTCTCCCATTTCCCTGACAATAGGTAGGAGTTACACCATGATCAGCCACAGTAACAGTACTTGTCTTCTGAAGAGAAGAAAGGAACCTGTTCGTTCTTAAAATCCCCAACCTTGAAGCTAGGAAAGACCCACCGGAGCTCTGTGCATGAGCAGGCTGAAAGCCCCTTTTCCCCAAGAACTGAAGAGCTAGAATGAAGGCAGACTTGAGGAAAACATCTATTATGTTCATGTGGCTCATGTCTCCTCTGAATGTAGCTGAGAGCAAGGCAGGTTACTTGCAACAGGAGAGACAGGGATCTGGATATTTTAAAGAAGTTGCACAGTTATGTGTCTTCTTGAATACATAAATCAAATCATAAAAATAATTCTGCCTGTAAACAATCCTTCGTAAAGCTCCATGGAGGGACCTGGCTATAAGGACCCAAAACCTTTCTGGGTGTACCATACAGTATTGCAATGAACCATGTTCGCACTGGATCTGTCCCTAGATTGCGGCAGAGCCTTACGAAAGGTACCTGTTGCTGCTTTGGCAGAATCTCCTTGGCTAGGCAGAGCCCATGCACAGATGGTACTGCATCAATAACAGCTATTACGGGCCTTTGGAGGGAGATTTGCGGTTTAGGTCACTAACAATAAAAATTTATTGGAAATAAAACCAGAAGAATGAAACAGACTTGGGCGGGAGGGAAGAAAAAAGGAAGCGAAGAAGGAATTCAATATGCAGAGAAGTGCTCCAGATGTCACAAAGCAGCATGAGACCCAGGTCTATAACCTGCCTGCAGGAATCAGATAAGCTGCTCTTCCGCAGACCCCAATCGCTACACATCAAAGGAGAAGCATGAGATCAGAAGTATCTTTGTGACTGTGCTGCTGCTGTAACATATCTTTCTGAAAGGATTTGGTGCTACTTCACTCCTCTTTGCAAAGCAGCTGGATTTATGCTTTTCCTCTCTCCAATAAGGAGTTTGCTGTGGAGACTACCAGCCTCACGGGGTTTCTCCTTCATAAGTTTCTTCCCTACTTACCATTCAGAAAACTACCCCTTTCCCCCAAACAGTGAAAAGCCGCCGACATCCCCCATGCAGAGGAAGTGTTAAGAGGGAGATAAGGTGGTGTTAAAACCTAGCCACCCAGAAGAGCTACTCAGCCAGAAGTCATCTTGAAGCTGAGAATTGTTTGTGAGCATTTGGGAACAGGGACTTGCTGCTTCTGGTTGAATGTCTGAAGGGGATGGAAAGGATTTCTAGTGATTTATTGTCTCTCCATTTGTCTCCCTGTGTTCCTATGAAAGAGGACTTCCATTTATATTGATTTGCCTCTGAAATGGACATGTAAGCCATCCTTCTTCACCTCAAGGCTGTGGAACTCACAGACCAGACTTTCTCCTTTTACCTGTCCTTGGTTGTCCTACTTGGAGTTTGTGTATTGGGCGTTGCAATGACATGCCACAGCACATTCCGGGAGCCCAGGCTCCCCACAGGACAGTTTTGAGTGCACAGGGAAATGAACAACCCCTCATTTACGAATGAGGGAATGGATGGAGAGGAGAGAGACCGTATGGTAGAAGGGCTGGTCTGTCTGACGCTTGGAGTGGCATCTCTGTTGATGAAGTGACTGCAACTGTTTGTTAATAAATACAGTTTGAATCTTTGCAAGTCACTGTCCATAATCCCAAGCACAGGGTCACTCTAACATCTGATAAATGTGTGTTTTGTCTATATCCTGCACCAGGCAGCTACAAGTGAATCAACTTTATGTTCTTATTCACAGTTTGGTCTAATTTTTCTGGTTCTTGTAATCTGCTCAAAGTTTAAGCTGATTACTTTTAAACGCAACCTAAAAAGCTGAAACACTTCGCTTGCAGGACCGTAACTTCTTCAACTTTATGGCCCAAGATAAAAAGTCCTCTCCCACTGATTCCCTCCCAGGAGGTTGTTAAAATTGAGGGCAGGGTATTAAAAATCTGTTACATTTTCTACTAGTGAGTCATGAAAATGAAACTCGTGGGAAAATGAGCTTGCCAGTCTAGTATGTATCTGAATTGCTGCCTTTCCAGTCTTTGAGAGGTGTCTGCTCTTTGTTTCCAGGTGCTGTCATGATGGAAGCTGCTCACCACAGGAAAAGCAATAATCTGACACATACTGGAATACAGTGCAGTAGCCCAGAGTGTGATGACACTAGCTGGAGAGGACAGAAATCTTTTAAAACAGAACACATTTACCTTCTGCATATATTAGACAAAAAAGTAATTATGGAAGCAGATAGTGCAATTAAATGCTCTTTTTCTGGCTTTATATTTTCTAGGCAATAGAAGTGGTGGCAGAGGAGATGAAGCAACCTGGTGTAACTAACTCATGGAGCAATGTAGAATAAAGAGGGCAGTAGGAATCGTCTGCTTCAGAGACTCAGCGGTTTCCCCCAGCAGAATCAACTAATCCCTAGGCTCCTAACATACATACACATGCACCTCTTATACAGCTGGATTTTAGACATACATATACACTTTCATAAGCATGAATATTATATTTAAGGTACTTTCTACAAACATTCTTACCTCCGTGTCATTTCCATCTCAGCAAAGGTAATTGTTGAGGATGCTAAGGCAATTTATAGGCACCTGTGGGCTCATAAACCTTATGTGCTTAACCTAGAGATGTCTTTTCTATGTATGCTATTTTAGGCAGTATCTATCATCCATCAATGTACTGTGTATCTACGGTAAAAAAAAGAACTGTTGTACCAAATCTGATCTCTGACAAAGCAGACACAGGCCAGCCCTTGTAGTGATGGCGACTGCTAGATGGTTTATTATAGAGGGCAGAATGGAGACTTGTGCACTGTGAAAAAATTGACACTTCCTCAAGTTTCTTCCCTTCTATGAATTCTTCAATTTCTTCAGGAAAAGAAAAAAATACTAAAAAAATTGTGTAATACTTAGGCTTTCAGGAAAAGCTCAACCATCCATATCAAGGTCCCAGTGATGGGTACTAGACTAGAAAGCATTTCAGAGTATTTTGAGTTAGCGAAGCATTTCAGAATATTAATAAGGTACAACAGTTGAAATCAATGAATGTGTTTAGAGGAGGAATAATTCCATTGCAGGTAACCAATGTTAGACCTCCTACTTAGCCACCCAGTCTCCCATGGACACTTCTACTGTTCATGGAGGAAGATAAGTTGCTTCAGGAGAAGACCAAGGATGACTCTGCATTGGTAGCTCAGCTCAGGTATTCAGTGCAGGTTGTGCCCACTTACTCTACCCTAATTCAAATTGCATGGTCTCTGCACACGAATGAGATTTCGTCCAAACTGTACTCCAGCCACTGTCATGCATTCAGTTTATAGGGACCAGACAAGAGCTAAACTGAAGTAAAACCCTGAGACGCACAAACTGTGGGCACTGGCTTCTCAGCACCAACTGTTTCCCTCCACAAACCCAGTCCTGCTGAGTTGTGCTACTTACTAACGCAGAGATAAAAGGCCAAGTTAGGTACTGAATCACTTTTAGGGTGTTCAGCTCCCAAGACTCTGCCTGCTTCAGACGGAGCTTAGAGTAAGCCTAGCCACCTAACTCAGGCTTCTCAAAATTAACACTGGAAGTGGAGAGTGGAAATACTCCTCTCTTCTCCCATCTGTGTCTGTGTTTACAAATGAGACTCCCACACAACTGAGGAGTCTTTCCTCCTTTAATTAAATTGATGAGTTGATCATGGTGAGTGGCTACACAGAATCTTTTAACTTCTTATGAATTCATGATATAAGCAGTCTCTCTGCTTGACCATTAATTTAAATACTCATGCAAAATCTAGGATTACTTGATGCTTTTCTCTCTTCCATGCAGGCTTGTAATGACCTTAAAAGCATTAACTCAATGTGAGGTCACGGAATTATTTTAGCTGCGCATCAGTTGCTTAATAACAGTTTTCTCAGAGTCATGTAATCATGCAGGCTATAAGGCTCAAGTAATTATTTTATTTTATGCCTACCTATTAATGGATTTAACTACTCCTATGCACTAAAAGGAGAAATCAGGTAACAGGAGATTTTCAGTACTTGGGTTTACAGCGTCCAAAGCATACAGAGAAGCATGTATCTGCAAAAGGAATCAGATATTTCTGTAACTACTTAAGAAATCCAATGCTGTTTGAAAGTCAAACATGAATATAGTCACCTCCTATAGTACAAGCAGGACCTCACAGTGCTTTACCATTAGTAATTAATGGCTTGGCTTTGACTATATCTTAAGTCAATTAAATAAGTTTATAGGCTGCGGTAGGCAAAAGCTAATAGATTTATTTTTAGTCATAATTTTTAATGGATAAAAATTTAGTCTGATTATAAAGTGAACTTTCTCCTGATGAAATATTAAATGTTCCATAAGAAAAATATTTGATTTTGACATTACTGTGATACTGCCTGTCTTTTTTAGTGTCAGAAATATTTATGATTTTAAACAGGACAACGTGTGGGTAAAATGTTTTAAAAAATTGCAAAACTAACAGAATATGTTCCTGCCTCATAATAAACAATTGTTGAATGATGTTTATTAAAAGTGGCTCTCAAGTGACAGTTAATAAATGCATAGTTCTATTATGCATGCTAAATCCAGCATTCCGAAAACTTAAAAGCAGATAGATCAAAACAGCGGAGATAAAAAAGTCACAAAGACAAAATGCAGCAACACCAGTAAATGACAGGGAAATAATTCAGACTTAAAAATGACTTATTATTTAGTAACTTGTAACAACAATTTATAGAACTAAATTAGAGGCAAATCAGAGTCTTTCAGATGTTTAGTTATGCAATTTTTAGTGCATATAATTTGATCATACAGCAGAGGAATTGACATTACAAAGTCCCCTTCAAAAAAGAAAAAAACCTCAGTTTCTCTGTGTTTCTGCTTCCAGGTTACACTTATTCAGGGATAATGAACGAAGGAAAAAAACCACCAGTACAACGGAATTCGATTACTAATCTATTTTAATTAAAACCCCATAACATTTCTTCAGTATTTACAGAAGTTAGACTGTCTATATGTGGTGTGTTTTTATGTATGTTTCACATATGCCCAGACTATATTTGCATCGACCCACACAAATACCGGATTTAATGGGCTTCGCGTCCTTTACTGTAATCACTCCATTGGCTCTTTGATGCTGCATAGGTTTGGTGTGATGATGGAAAGGGTTGCTTTGACCATGTATTTTCACCTCTGTTTTTAAAAGGTGAAGGGCAAAACTCTTCATCAAGGAGCATTTTATCTTTAATTAGGAAAAATATAATTAGGCATTATCACCTAATTGCTATTACGGATGGAGAAAGTCGTATTTTCACAAGTAGTGACCCATGCTGTATTATCACTCTGCTGTTTACCGCATAATGAATCTGTATTTGTGTTTGGCAGCTAGCCAGCAAAAATTAAAAGGTAATCAACATGCTTCTCTGCAGTCCGGTCATCAAAGTCACTGGCTTCACAGATGAGTAAATAACAAAGTCAAGTTGTGATGTCCTAACAGAAACCTTTTTTTAGGAATAATTATATTTATCTCCTCTGTCAAGACATCAAATGATACTTGAAATAACGATATACAAAAAGCTTTGCAAAATAGATTAGAAGAACTGTGCTATATATCTGGTGTCGAGTTAAAAAACAGTTTAATGTCTCAAGGCACCACCACGGTAGAATTTTATACCTGCAAGTAATCATCTAATACACTATTATACAGTTAAGGTAATGTATTAATAAATAGCTTGTGCGATTTTGGGAAGCAATCTAGAAAGGAATGTTAGATATACAGTAGGCACGTACTATAATACAAATAAAAAACAAAATTCCTAGAAAAAAAGCATGCTGAGCACCTTTTGGTATAGGTTGAGTTTCTTATTCTAAACGCTATGTAAATCTTAACTTACAAAAGGTAAAACTGAAATCTTATAGTAACTGCTTATTTAAACTGATTTTCCTGGGTATTTGCCTCTATGTCACAGGATTACTCTTAGGGACAGAGGACTCTGGCACTGGTTGTAAAGGGCTATCTTGTTCATTCAGTTGTGCGTTCAAGTTTTCAGAAGTTAGGAGAGAAGAATTAAAAACTATTTCACTTAAGTCTGATTTTATGGATACGAGATGTGGTTCTTGAAAACTTAATGGTTCTTCTACTAACACCTGTGTATTTTCTCGTGTCATTCCCATATCTGACGGTGACTTTCGTTTCATTCTTGTGTATGATTTGTCTAAATTCTCCATGCCTTGGTCAGTTTTCTGAAATCGCCCAAAGAACCAGATGAAGAAACCAAACAAAGCAAAAGCCAGCAAACTTGGAATAAAAGCCAGGCATTTGACATCAAGGCTAGAGCCTGTGAATCTGCTGTGCAAGAACATGTCTCCTTCAGCATAGGTCCGGTTTGTCAGTGGGTTAGTGTTATTGGATCTCCACTCCCAAGACAACTTAGTTCTATTAAGGTCTTTCAAGCTTTCTGAGTCCTTCACTGTGTAGATCTTCTGTCCAGGACCGATGTATTGACCATATTCCTGAGGTTTGTAGAATATTTGGTTCTTCCACATATTCAGATCCAAGATTAAAACAAGGAAGATAATTCCATAGTTAAACCATTTGCCTGTTGGAAAAAGAAGTATCTGTCATCTGATACAACCATTTTAGAAGCAGTACAAATACATTCATATGTAAAAGCTACTCAGAGAAAAAAAAATCCTTTTTTTATTAATCTGTAAAGCAAAGTCATAATAAAATGTCCAGCATAGTCAGATTTATGCTGAATATCCCCTAGTATGTCACAATTAGGTCTGGGCACATAATAAAATAATTTTGTAACACAAGCACAGCAGTATATCAATTGAATTCACACTGTGGTTTGCAGGTGACCTGCTGATTAGACCAATAGGTGATGAGGTACAGATCAATAAACCTAAAAAAGCATTAATTCCAGGGCTTAAAAAATATTCACATGTAAGTTTTCCATGAAAAGGACATATTTGATAGAACTGTGCCAGGAATGACTGAAGGGACTGAAGTTTTGGGGTTGGTAACTGTGTAAATTTTAAGAATTTATACATATATTGTTTGATATACCAGCCATGGTGCACAGACCTATTCAGGTGAGGGCAATCAGATAAACTGTGATTTAGAGATATTAAACCCTCGAGACACAGCAAGGGCTGCCTGCAGTCTTGGGAGGCTAGTCACCTTAGCTTTTCCTATAGTCTGTTTAGTGAGAAACTCCAAGGAGTGACTCATAGTCTAACATTAAGCCCCTGCAATACCGGAGGAAGAAAACTTTCTCCTTTTATTATTTAAAATTGCTCTTTTGCATGCTTCCTCCAAGCATCCAAAAGACATTAAAGATAAGTTTATGCAATTGCAAAGTTAGCCCTGATTAGAGTTAGGGTGTTGGAACAGATGAACTCCAGATGTCCCTTATAACCTAAATTATTCTATGAATACACAAAACAAAGCATACTATTTTCATAGTCAAAGCATCTCTTACATTCTAGCTGGACATATGTTAAAATCTTACTTATGCAGTGATGACTGGCACCACCCAATAACCCAGCAAATCGACATGTCAGCATTATGTGAAAAGACATTCATGGAGGAATGTTTCTGCCGGTAAGGAATGATATTGGTCTATGCTAGAATCACACTTAAGTATGTTTCAGGTGACAAAGAAAATGAGTATCAGAGTATCTATCAAATGACTTATGCCATTGGCTTGTAAAGAATAAATGGATTCCAGTTCCTGAAAGTCTGTGTATTCAAATTGTATGACCAGAATGCTCCATGAGGGTAAGGAGGGTAACTCCTTGTATTTCAGCAATTGTGTTTAATAGCCCTCTTCAGTCTAGGTTATACTTAGACTGAAAATGAACAAGAATGTTCATTCCGTTGTGTTATTGTCTCTATCCAGAAATCAAACTGCCTTGAAAAGACCCTGCAGCCAATTCCGTTCACATAATTCCTGAATAACTCCTCTATTTTTTTTCTTGGTTTTTATCAAAATTATAATTGACCTGTTAAAGAAAATTATTGTTTTAGAAGATTATCACCACATGTTATAATAATTAAGTTTCTTAAATCAACACTAACACACTGAAAATGATACTAAAATATGAAATGCAGTAACAGGCAATACGATCTAACTTGACACTGCTTCCTGCAGATTTTTGCCCTGTATTTCACGTGTTTCTCTCCATCAGAATAACCCTAGCTTCGTCATCATGTATGAACTTTCAGCAGACAGAGACAGAATATATCTTGCATAGTGTGTGTTGATGGTCTGGCTGGGACACACATATTCACTGATCAATTGGCTGCTGTCAAACAGAATATTATGGCTGACTTCTCCCTGCTTTTTCCTCAGCTGGACACTAACTTAGATGATTCTCCTTTACCTTAACCACCATTTCTCAGGACACAATGATAATGTCACTATTTTTCAGATTCCCACCCTCTGAAAAATGTTTTTGAAGCTGGCTGTGAGTTCAAAAGTTATTTTATGTTGAGTGTTGGATAGAGAGAGAGTGAGACCAACCCACACAGAGAACATGATCACATAATTCTGATTTCTTTAGGAAAACAGGCTAAACACAAATTCCAATGAAACAAATATTAGAGCCATTATCTGTTTATCTATGTCCAATTTGAAAGAAAACATGATTTACTGCATTCTAAACTTCCTTTCTCTGTTATGGTTGTTCACTTGGATACTTTTTGAAATAATAATTTATCATCAAATATTATTCTGTGTTTCAGCCAGAAAGCTGTTTCAACCAGAAAGCAACCCCTTCCTGCATTGCCCCAAAATTAATTCCTTAAGACATGTTCATTTCCCAGGAAAATGCATCATAAGCCCATCCAAAAAAAACCTTCCACTTTTGTTATTGCCTTCATCAAAATATTATCTGTGGTACTTTATTTCTGCACAGCAAAGTCAGGTGGTTTTCCAGAGGGATCTGCTAGACCTTAGGGGTGGTAGGAAGGGGAAAGAACTCATGTAGGACCAGTATTGCTCTTTCCCTTCAGCTAGAAGTGGCAAGAGTGAAGATGTGTAGGGAGAAAACAGACAATTGAAAGATCAAAATCGGAAGCATAATGAAATGGGGACATTACTGAGATGGCCCTTACGAAGACCAAAATACACTGTTATGGTTTTCTTGATTTCAGGTTTCAGGTATAATGGACAAAGGAAACTTAGACACCGCAATGCTGAGCTATGACCTCCTCTTTGGTCATGATGGCACCCAGTGGATTTCACAGCAAGGAGCTGTGTGACCACTTTGTCCTAAACGTCATACGTGTAGATCAAGCCACCTAAGGAGTAAGACTTGAGATGGCAGCCTGGTGCTGGTGAAGAAATTGATTAAGAAGCTAGCAAAAAACACTAAAAAAGCTGAAAAGAGGTAGCCAATTGCTTGATCTCAGGCTTCATGTAGCATCAAGTGGGATTGAGTGCACTCTCAGCAAGTTTGCATATGACACCAAGCTGAATGGTATGGTTGACACGCCTGAGGGTTGGGATGCCATCCAGGGGGACCTCGAGAAGCTCAAGGAATGGGCCTGTGTGAACC
>NW_010555463.1:0-10412 GCF_000687285.1 Phaethon lepturus | reverse complement strand
TGATTCTGTGATTCTGTGATTCTGTGAAAACGTAAAAGAAAGATTGCACATCCATGTATTGGAAACACCCTGAACTATCCAAACCTCCCTGAGACTGACTGCGTATTACTGCGTAGTGTTGCTTGCACTGCTCTTTATTCAGTAATCAGCCACATGCTCAGCACTGCATAAGCGTTTGGATATGTCTGAGCTCAGGAGATGCAATCAGCAAAAGATAATTCTGTAAGACGATACCTATTCTTTGCAGATATATTCTCTAATTAACAACGTGGAGGAAAATGTCTGTCCTAAAATTACCAAAAAGTTACTGCACAATCCTTGTTCTAGCTCCTGACTAAAGGGCTGTGGTGCAGATTTTTTACTTGACCCCTGCTCAGGGTAAGAGCCTGCTGTAGCCCATTCACAGGCGTGGATGAACTCAGCATCCCAGACATGGCAAAGGTGCTCGGCCCAGCTCAGTGCGGCGATGTGCTGTGTAGTTAATCTAGCCAACGCTGAAGCTGTTTACATTAGCACATTTGCTTTGTGAGCGATAATGTTAAACTTCTTCTGGTGAAGGGAAGCCTCGTTTGATGGCGAGACGACACATGCCCAGAAAGCGGTGTTTGCTTGAGCTGTGAGGCTGCTCTCCCAGAGCAATTAGACATGCCCTTCTGTACATCTTTTTTCCACCTCTGGTACCAGGCTGTGACATCCTGAGTACCTGGGTACCACTGACTGTGGGAGGTCAGTGCATTTTAGTGGTGAGTAAAATGCATGTATGTCCTGTCGTGCAGGGCTTGAGTTTGAGCTGGCAGAATTGCCAGTGGCCACTTTGTAAGCCCAGCAGGTGCTTAGGCTTGCCGCTCAGCTGACGGAAGGTACTTCCGATGGCACAGCAGCTCCTGCCACCAGGCAGCTGTGGGTGGGAGGGTTGTTCAGTACGGCTGCTGGAGTGCAGAAATAACCTCCATACCCGGCTTCCTTAGCCTGTGGACAGCATTGAGATCACAGCCTCATGGTGATGTCATCGCTGGTGCTGGGAACAAACAGCTTTAAGCATCTCTTCCAAGCCTGGTCTCCTCCTCTGTGCCTATCACGTTGGGAAGGAGGCTGTAGCTTTTCTCTTCACCTCCCCAATGTTTCCCCTGCTCTGCTCACACCCACGCAGAGGGGAGGCAGTGATGCTTGTGGCCAGGTGGGTCTCCCCACTCCCTCAGCTCAGTAATACGGCAACCTGAATGTGTGTTGTTGTAGGTGACTGGATGTCTGAGCCAATTCCTCAGTCTGCAGCACCTGTGTAATGAACATGGCATTTTGATGGCTACCCAGCCCTTACCAGCTAAGCTGTTTCAACACCCTGTCATCACGTGTTGCCAGGTGGTTGTAAAACAAGCAGAGGTGTGCCAATACAAACAGACGGGTAAACAGGAGGAGGGAAAAAAGGAATGGTGCAATTAATGAGGAGTGCAGAAATCACAGAGGTCCAGTGAAGGGCAATTCAAATGATCCAAAGCAAGAGGGGCTGTGGAGCTGTCAGGGGGTGAGCAAGGATCTGATGCATGGAGAAACTAGGGATGCTGGAGACCACAGTGAAGGTAATAAACAGGTAGATGATGAATGGTCAAGAATAGGCCAACAGACACTCCAAGTCAGCCTGGTACAAGAGAGAAAGTCTTAAGGGCTACATGCTTTCCCTTTTTATAGATTAAAGGCACTTACATTTCTCACCCTGCAATTAATCAGTCCCTGGGATTTGCTCCTGTTGCATACATCAAATATATATAATGCAACGGATTTTATGGAAAGTCAGGCAGGTATTTATTCACAGCAAGGCTCCTGGGCAATGTCCTTAGAGACACTAACAGCTCTTCTCCCCAGTGCTGCAGATGAATGGAGTTCTCTTTGCTCAAAACACCCCTCAGAGAGGAACAAATTCATCAATTCCCATCTGTCCAGAGCACAACCACTGTCACAGACCAGTAGAAGGGCTAGTAAATTTACGGAATAGACATTTATATAGGAGTGCTGTGACCCAACAAGTAGTTTGAACTTGGTTGAAATTTACCAAGGGTATGATTAAAACCATAAATTAATCTCTGGCAGGGACAGGAAGACATTAGAGGATTATACAATTACGGATAGTGTAAAGCTCAGGTAGAGGAGAGAAACTATTACATCTCTCATTGGTGCATCTTAGCCCATGGCAAAGGCAAGTTGCATGAGGAGGAGGGTCTCTGCTCTGAGAGATGAGGTGGATGGGCCTAAAGTATGCTGACTGATGGTAGCTGCACAGTGTATGAACAACAGCATCTCTTTTACTGCTTTTTCACCACAAAGTCCCTGAGTGGAGACAGCCAGTGTCTGTGATGAGATTTGCCACTATTGACATTAGCAAAAGGATGCTGTGGGTACCGTTGGGTGCTGGACCACCCAGCAAGGACTTTCCATGCATCTTGGTTATGTCAGCCATGAAAAGGGAGAAAAGGCACCTGGAGCAGGGGAATATGTCTGCTCTTTCTCTCCTCCATCTCACTGTCAGAGTCCCTCTAGGCTCAGACTTCTCCTTACTGTGATGGTTATAAGTCCGTGACAGGGGCTAGGCAGTGGGTATGCCATGGCCACAGATGATCCTACCACAGAGTGGTCAGGAAGGTAGAACAGCTGCCAGGGCACAGGTGCAAGGCTTGAGAAGGATATCTCCACTCTAGGCTCCTAGGACAGCTCTCCTGCCTCTTATCGAGCTGGTGAGCCATGCCTCCTCTGGCAGTCATGCTATGCCAGCAGCTTTTCACCATGTCTGCTGTCTGGTATGCAGTCTTCACAGGGCACAGACTAGGTCTCATTTGTGTTTGTGCAGGATCTAGCAGGTGGAGACTTTGGTCTTTGTCTCCAAAAGTGTGCCATGGTACAAATACAACATCAGCCTCTCAAAAAGACCGATGTGTTTTAGCCACCTGCATCACATTTGTAAGTACTTGCGAGGGGACTCAGTCCCTGGTGAGGCTTCTATCTTCCAGAGGAAGAAAATCAGAACTCAAAAGGGAAGGCTAAATGCTTTTAGGAGCAAACAGACATGTAAAACTGCATGGGCACTCTTGGAAATTAATCCCAAATCAAAAGAAAACTTGCGGAGTGGATTAGCAACTAGAGGCAGCTCTGCATGGGAATTCTCTGCTCTTGGGAGTAACATGGGATCCATCCTGCTGGCAGGATATAAATGTCATCAGCTAGTGAGCACCAAAGCTGGTTTTCCTCTTTCGATGGTTTTAGGTATTTTGCTGGAACTCCTGTACTGTTCATACCCTTAGAGTTCCGATGCTTTGCTTTGTTAAATGCTGAAGCATCTGGAATGGAAACACTGCGAGAGAAGTATATTCCACAGGGAACTTTAACCTGGCATCGTGCCCCACAGCGGGGGGCAGATGATGATGGCAGAGTTCCTGTTCAAGAATCTCTGAAATGTCTATCTTGTGACAGGCACAGAGGGAACATGAACCATTTCCATGGTCTCCCGTGTCCTTGTGGCTGCAAGGATGGGAAGGTTGGAGAAGCAGGTTTGCATGTCTGCTCAAGGAGAGCTGCAACAGGCCCAGTGCAAACAGACAGCCTGATGACTGGTTTTATCTGCCATGTACACGAGTGATCGAGATGGTGCCTCAGCTATAAACATGAGGGGTCTGTGGATGTGCAGGGGGAAAAAAGGGGGAGAGGTCCTTTCTTTCCTTAATCCTATAGAGGGGGGTGCAGAGGGGCCTTGAAGCACACGAGCCCTTCAACATTGCTGCTTTCAAACACAAAGAAGCACCTGTGTGCCTGAAAAATCTCTCTGTTTTCACCAGAGAAGGTGGCACTGTAACGTGGGAGTACAAGTGACTCCTCAGTGACACATATTCCGGTCCCTCTTTGGTAATGTGACGTTCTATTAATTTATTAAAAGACTTAAGAGCACAGGGGTCCTGTAAACAAAAATACTACTAAAGTCAGGCCAGCAAACAAAAGTCGGACAGTGGGAAAAGGGTGTTATTCTGATCATCAAACTATTCCTGGTTCACTAAACATGTCCTTTCTGGCCATTTTGGCCACTGGGTTGGTTCCTGTAGGTGGAGGATCTTGTTTCATGACACGAGGGACCGAGTTACTTCTGCAGACACAGAGCAGCATTAGCAACATTGCGTCTGTCCTGGACGAGGAGCTGCAGTCTTCTGTTTCTCTTAGGTGGGTACCTCTAAGGGGCATTGCAGACATCTAACCGGGATGTGGGTGGCGGAGGTGTTTTACCAGTTAGCGCTTCCAGTTTCTTTCCAGATCTGTGTGCGCTGCCCTTGGACCCTTGATTGTGCTGTGATTTCTCCACTGACAAGCTGTATTTTAACCCAGACTCATGCCCAGCCTTCTGTTTCAAACTCTGTTGGTGTAATTTGTCTTTATACAGTCATGGTCACTTTTGCCACATGGTCTCATTTAGTGGTTATGACACAATCTAATTCTTTCTCATTTCTCTAGCAAGTAACAGTTTGACTCTCTTTTCAGAGAGGTCTGCTGTGTCTCCTGGCACATAGGTTTTTTGTAGCAACTTCAGTATTAATTAACCTTGGATCCAGAAACTTTTTACATGATGGCAGAATTCCTGTTCAAGAATCTCTGAAATGGTGAATCTCTGAAATGGTGAATCTCATAAAGTGCTGACAGATATTTTGGTCTATGCTAAGACAGATCACTTGAATCAGGTAGGGCTTCATCTATCCAGTACTGTCATTTGTATGGATTTCTTGTTTACCCTACTTGACTCTGTATTGATGGGTATGCTTGAAATGACACATTGAAAAGAAACACACGGATGAATCACTACTTACTAGGAATGCACCCAAAACTTCTTGGTACAAAACCCCTGCAATTTTTGACTTTTATTACCTGCACTCTTTGTTGTGCAACAGCTCATTTCATAGAAATCAAATTAATTTTTTTGCATGTCATTCAGTCGGAACAGTGTCTGGACCATGGACAACCAGTAATCTCTAGGAACTTGGATACTTTGTCAATTTATCTTTAGACTTTTTGTGGATGCCATAGTTTGACAACCTTTCCAACAGCCCCTTCTCTGTGATCTCACTGTAGCTAACACCTTGGACTGTTAATCTTGAAAAAGTGGTCTTTGACAACTTATTTTACTTCCCCAAAGCTTTTCCTCTTGCCAGTTAAGTTCACAGAATCACAGAATGGCTGAGGTAGGAAGGGGACCTCTGGAAGTCATCTTGTCCAACCCCTGTCCCTCCCCAGATCAAGCAGGACCACCTAGAGCTGGTTGCCCAGAACCATGAATTGGTTCCTGATGTTCAGAAGGAACTACCTGTCTTTCAGTTTATGCCCATTGCCTCTGGTCCTGTCACTGGGCACCACTGAGAAGAGCTTGGCTCAGTCTCTTCTTTGCACTCTCCCTTCAGGCATTTCTACACATTGATGAGACCCTCCTGTGCCTTCTCTTCTCCAGGCTGAGCAGTCCCAGTGCTCTCAGCCTTTCTTCATACGAGGAACTCAGTTCCAGCAACTCAGCTGCAACAAAACAGAAAGACTTTATTTAAGTATTACTGTACCCATTATTTTAAAAGTCCTGTGTTTTTGGCAAATTTTTTCCCATTAGTAAAAACTTTCTTGGATTTTTATCAACTGCCTTTTTCACAGAGGTTCTATTTAACTAATCTCATTCAGTCATTTGCTTATGCTCTATTAAATAGTCTTTTCTTGGCATGCAGCAGAGGAAAATGCATAAAGTTCTGTTGATTGAAAAAAAGGGAAAAATGGAGTTTTGAGAAAACAAAGCAATGATCGTTTTGGTGGGTGCTAAAGGGAGCTCTGTTCCTCTGTGTAATATCCCAGGTCAAGCAGTAATGTCTTCACTGGCATGTCATTCTGTAAACTAGGTCCAGGTGAGGTTTCCTACTACAAACTCTACTTCTGTAATTGGTCTTGGTAATGCAAAGATGTTAGGGTTAGTTTTGCCACATGGACTCCCTTGGCGGCTATTTCAGAAAATGATTTTTATCAAAAGAGGTGCTTGCTGTGATGTAGCTGTTCTTGCCTCAATCTCTGTCATGTTTCCTTTGCCTTTTTGTTCATTTCTTTCTGTCAATCACAAACCAGTTTGTGGTAAAGACTGGTTTCAAAACAGTTATTTAAATCATCAACAGGGCTTTGTCCTTCAGAGACATTTTGTTAATTAATTTTACATTTCTTTCCGCTGAGAAGAACATTTCTCTCCAATGGTTTTCTAGCATGCACGGCACAGAGTTGTTGTGCCTGGACGCCATTTCGCTGTGCTGATATTGTCTCTGCTGTAGTGCAAGTCAGTGTAGTCACTGCTGTTCGTCTGCCCTATACACCGACAGCTTTTTTAATTACATGTATGTTTGTTCCTGCAGTGTTTCCTCGTGCTTCAGTCTGGGCAGTAAGCAACAGCAAGCAGTTGTCAGCTAGAGCATTACAAACATTTCTTTCTCACCAGTGCTGTTGTGGCCACTGCTACAAACACATCTCAGCTGAGGGAACTAAAGTTCAAAAAGAAGCCAGCTCAGGCCTGGCAGTCGTCTGATCCTGCCCATCAAAAGCACAGCTCCCACTGCCATTACAAGTACTCATGGTCATCCCAGGGTCGAGTGGTCAAGTCCCCTTCTCCATATAACTGCTATCTTTGAGCATTAATTGTATCACAAATAGTCCACTTTTTTAAGTACTTCAGATTGGTATAACGTGGGTTTATTCCCCTACTACACTCTGTAATAGGATGATCAAGGTTGTAGTCTGGCAGCTAGTTTCTGGGACAAACAGGGCATCTTTCCCAAATGGCATTCTTGCCCAGACCAGAGACCAGAAAGTTCCTGAATAACTCTTGCCTTGCTGTTTGCAGCCGCTGGTGAACGGCAGCCCCGCTGGCACGCACGCACTTGCATTGATCTCTAGCTTACAGTCTTCCGCGGTGCCCGTGCATTTTTGGATGAGATCTATATTATAGGCCTCCGCTGCCTCTCAGCCTGTCAGACCTCGCCTCTGCCCGTGTAGTTACACACATGTCATCTCCGTGATGCAAGGAGAAACTGGAAATGGGACAACTTTGTTATCACGACCAACAGTGCGAGGATCAAATGCAAGCCCTCCAGAACTGCTTCATGAGCTGGAGAGTTGCAGCAGGCTGTAGTATGTGGTGTCTTCTGCACAGAGGCACACAGAGACTGGTGATCCCTAACGTGCCAGCAGTTTACACCATCTTCCCCATCTGTTCTCTCTTCCAGGAAGGAGATTCAGGTGACCTGTCCTCCATGTGACACTGCAACGATGGGAGCTCCTTTGTGTCACTGCACATTTTGAAATGGTCCCCCTCATGTGATGTGAATTGGGAATCCAAATGTGTAAACCCCATTTGCAAGACCGGGGATGAGTTTCCTCTCTCGGCAGCCTTACACATCCTTGCTGAACATCGATTTCTTCCTATCGTGTGTTACTCACAGCCCAGGGCCTCATGTTGCTGACATGCCTGCTGAGTACCCCAAGCGTGCTCCAGTTGCCAGAAACAGAATTGGAAATTTTGAAGGCACAGGAGCATTACAAATCTCTGTGTCTGCCTTTCCTCAGAGAAATTAATGTTTGTGACAGAGGCAGAAGACAGTGACCTGCCTCTCCCTCTCCCAAATGCTGTCTGGGCATGGGGCATCACTCACCACTCTCTTCCTAAATGAGAGGAAAGCTCTGATGTGTGACTTCTGGAGCACAGTGAATGACTGGTTGTAGTTGAGAACCAGTCCTATCCCTGTGCACACAGTCTGTACACTTTCTTTCTTCCCTCCCTGTATCTCCACAAGCACCTGGAGTTCCCCAGGTGCACACAGAAGTTCCTTCTCTTTTCCTCTCACTGCTGTATGCCACTGTAGGTCCACAGGCTCTGACCTGCCTCTGCACCCAGCTGACATACCTGTCATTGCTGCCAAATCACCACCCACACAAAGGCCAAACCATCTAAAAGTCAAACTCTTTCCTGGCCTCACCTATTACATGACCTTCCCAGCTTCTGAGCCCTTCAGCATCCATGTGGACCTACATCCCCCTCATAGTGAGTATCTCTCCCCTGAAGCTCCTCAGAGCAGTCCATGGGCTGTAGCCTCTGCAGATGGCTGCAGGACTCGGAGATGGAGAAGGCAGGATCTAATTCTCTGCTTGCACAAAAAGCTGCTATAGCTGTGGCACGACACAGATCTCCTCTGCTGGTAAAGTTCAAAACCACAAAGCATCAAGTAAGGGCAGCTCTGCATGCTGCAGTGGTGTGGACAAGGTTGGGACATGGCTGCTGTGCTGTTACAGCTCTGTGCTACCAGCAGCAGCCAGAGGCTCAGAGTACCAGGGCAGGTGATCCCCAGGTGAGGTGAAAGCAAATGCAGCCTCTGAAGGACCAAGTCCCTAGGTGACCTGCTTCCTCGTCTCACCGTTCGCTGGCATGTGGGAGCACTGAGTGAGTGCTGGTGGAGGTGGTGCACGGCAGCAGGGGCTCTTATTGAGGCTGGGCTGATTGCAGGAACATCAAGCCTGCTGAGGCCTGAGGTTCCCCTGCCCCATCCCTGCATGGAGGCCTGGTCCTGCTGAGCACATCAGTGCTACTTGCAGGGAGGAGCTCCTGTTGTGGTGAAGACAGCAAAAAAGGGACAACCCCCCTCAACCTAGCAGAAAAAAGAGAGCTCAAGGGTTAAGCAGGAGAAGAAATTTATGGTCTCTTGGCAGGAAGGGGAATGCTGGCAGGGTGGGAAGTGCAAGTCCCAGGTAGGATGAGTCATCTGTGGAGGGGCTGAACAGCAAAGTGGATACAGTGGACACACAGGTGGGCTTCTGCAGCCCTTGCCCGGACACCACAATACTGGGGCTCCAGCGTCTTGGTGCCACCAACCCTCTGCTGCAGCAATACCTGTGCTGTCTGTCTCCACTGACAGCCTTCTCTGAACGAAAGGCTTTTGAGGATAGACATCCTCTTGGCCCCTGGCAACCATGCTTTTACAGGCAAGACACAGTGGGTTTTGCAGCCCTCCCTCACCCACACATCTGGAGAGCCGGCCTTTACTTCACCCATTATATTAGATCTGTGGTGCTGCTATAGACTGACCCCACAGCAGTAGGTATGGGGCAAATCCTCCAGGGGCTAAGCTGAGGACACTTGTAAGGCCGTAGCCTCCCTTGCCTTCTGCAGCGCTCAAAGGTTTCTGTATGGTCTCCTCCCCAAGCCCCAACCCAATGTTTCCTGCTTTCTCTGGAGGTTGAGTAAAGTGACAGCCCAAGGGCAAAGAGCTACAGCGTGAAATCTTCTGGCACAACTGCTTCAAAGCAGCCCAAAAGTCTTCTTCATTAAAAACAAAATATTTGTACCAAAGGGGTACTGTGTTTTGATTTGGTTTTTCTTTTTCATTCCTCAACACTGCTTAGCTACAAAGGCTGATTCCTGGTTAGGAAGGACCAGGTGTGGAGAAGCCCAATTTAAGGGACGCTATGCTGGAGGCAACCTATTGATAGGAGAGGACACACCACTGTGTTCTCCAGCCCAGTATTCCCATCGCCCACAAATGTGAGGGGAACTGGGACAGCACATCACAGTAGGAGCCAAGAAGTAAACCTCAGAGCATGGGAGGCTGTGTGTGGATTTCATTTAGCATGTTCTCCCACTTTGCCAGTAAGAGTATGTTGTGGCATATGCCTTGCTTATGGGAAACACTGGGAAGGCCTTGGCATGAACACGTGCAAGAGGGTTTTTGCAATCTGCCCTGAATACTATCAGTGATTGATTAAGCTTGTTGAAGCCACTACCACCACCATTGCCCAGGGCAGAAGACCTATCCTGAGCGGATATCACAGAGTGCTGAGCAAAGCAGAAAGGAAAGCTTGAAAGTCAGGGAAGAAAACCCAAGCCTAGGAGGAAAGAGACTGCAGAAGAGAGAAAGGCTTTACTGAAGAGTTAGGAACAGAGACTGGAAGAGGTAAACCAGTTGTGGCTGTGGAGAAAAGGTCTGAGAGTAGCAGAGAAGGGGTAACTGCCCCTAGCTCATGTGTGTGCCCACACGCCATCCAAACATCTCAGAGGTGAGCTCCTCTCCACTGCTCTGAATAGCAGGAACAGAGGTGATCAGCAGCACTTGGGATCCCTCTCCCTTCCGTGCATGCAGCAGCTGTGACTGGAAAGCTCAGCCCTCCCCATGCAGTGGCTTGCATGATGCCTCCTGCCAGCACGCCTTTACCTTGAGGGGTCTTGCCAGTTGGGTCAGGCAGGCAGCTCGTAGAGATTGCTCTGGGAGAGGGATCTTGGCTCCCACCCAGAGTGTGGCTTACTTTTGAGTCTAAAAATGCGTAACTAAGAATGAGTAAATAGCATTCCCTCCCCCTCTAATAATATAATATATTATATTAAT
>NW_010555462.1:301-21022 GCF_000687285.1 Phaethon lepturus | reverse complement strand
CCCCTCACTTCCAGAAGGATGCTGAGGTGCTGGAGCGTGTTGAAGGAAGGGCAACAAAGCTGGTGAGGGGTCTGAAGCACAAGTATTACGAGGAGCGGCTGAGGGAACTGGGCTTGTTCAGTCTGGAGAAGAGGAGGCTGAGGGGAGACCTTATCACTCTCTACAGCTACCTGAAGGGGGGTTGTGGCAACGACGGTGTTGGTCTCTTCTCCCAACTAACTAGTGATAGGACGAGAGGAAATGGCCTCAGGTTGTGCCAGGGGAGCTTTAGATTGGATATTAGGAAAAATGTTCAAGCATTGGAACAGGCTGCCCAGGGAGGTGGTGGAGTCGCCATCTCTGGAATTGTTCAAAAAACGTGTGGATGTGGTGCTTCAGGACATGGTTTAGGGTACATGGTGGCACTGGATTAATGGTTGGACTTGATGATCTTGAAGGTCCTTTCCAACCTTAGTGATTCTGTGATTCTGTGAAAAGTATAGCTGTAGTGTAGATATTGTACTAGATTTTTTAGGTGACACTAATGAAAGAACAGTAACATTATTAACTGAGATATAGAGTCTGGGAGTGGTTGGTTGGTTGGTTGTTTTTAACAGCTCTACTAATAGTATTTCCAAAAGAATTATGACAATATTCTATAGCATTTACCATGCACTAAATGTTCTCCTAAGAGAAAGCAAACAAACAAACACACAAAATAAACTTTTACTTTATGCTTTAACATGGGTCTACTAACATTTATGTTTATTTTACAAATATATCAAGATTTGATGTTAAACTCTTTAGTGTTTCTTAAAATACAGAAATAAAGCTGGGTGTTTTTTTGTTTTTTTTTTTGTGGGAAGAGTAAAAGCTGACATGTAGAAAAGAGGAAACCATGGTAATTATAACAAATAGCAAGTACTTCTGCTGTGCTATATTCCCACCATTAGAAGGGCAGACATTTCCGTTAAAAATATGTGACCAGTATGAGAGTAAAAAATAAGGAGGTTTCTAAACTACATTTTGTTCTCTATAAATGGTTCCAAGAGTACCTACTAAATATTGAGTTTAAAGTATATAACTGTCCACTGATTATAAATCTGTCAGATATTTTACTTCCCAGCAGTACTTGAAAAATAAACAAAGCAGATAAAACAACAAAAAAAGCAAGCAAAACAAACCTTCAAACTCCTTATCTATTTACTTGTTGTTTGGGATTTTGTTTTTGTTTGTTTGTTTGTTTTGTTTTGTTTTCTTAACTGAGTAACAGTCATAATCTATTTGTGTTTGGCTTAACTGAGTGATGTTTTATATGATGTTGCTTCTCTCAAGCACTTACAGGAGAATCTAATTGTTTTTGGCCTATTGAATATTACCAATACAGTCCAAAATATTCTCAAAAGCTCCTTCATCCCTGGGTAGAATCCCCAGATTAGAAAAATTTCAGAATTTTTATTCTTCTTAAAATTTTATATTGTTCAGTAATAAAACTATGTATAAGGCACCTATTTGGGAAACAGGTGGAATTTACTAGTTTCCAAACGCATGTAAGCCAGTGTAAATTTGGTGTGTGTGATCCAATACTGTTTAGAAGATAGTGTGGAATTTAATTCAACTGACTATAAAACCTTAGAGTACGATGTTGCAATGATCTTGACCAGAAGACCTTTATACATCACAGAGTTAGTGATTTCTGTAAAAGTTAACCTGAATAGTCCCAGGTCTGTGATGTGCTACAGGTATTGAGTGGTCTTCAGGCCTGGGTTGTGCTGCAGAAATCCCTTGGCCACAGATGAACTCATCCAGCTCATGGTAATAGAGGAGAATACCAAGCTCCCACACGGTACTGGTGATTACACCACCAGAGTGGCCTTGCCTTTATTTAAGAGTGCAGCAAGACGTTCTTGTGCAAACATCCTTTCTATTTGACAATAGAATTTATTAATATAGTTGTTTTCTTTCAGGAAAATCCCTTAGTAGCTCGAATGACCAACTCTTTCTATGGATGGGGTCTGCACTGTGTTCTGCTTGTGGATCGGAGGCCTGTTCAGTGTTGCACAATTTGAGGTTCCCAGCATCTGAAGGGTCATAGTATCCACAATATTCTCTCTCTCTTTATAGTATTCAATCTAAGAAATAGCATTTTAAATGATATTTCACAGAGACTGAGTGCCTTTCTTACTGAGATCATAACAGACCAGTGCCTCCTGGTACAAAATAGATGTCTGTCTCAGTGGTAGCACCTTTCTTTGATGATACTTGACAGATGTAGTTGTTCCAGAGGGCTGTTCATCAGGCCTGTCTTAAATGATTGTCATAGAATGAGGTGATTCTCCATCTGAAGAGAGCCAACATTTTGACTGAGTACAAATGCAAACTACCATGGCTACATCAGACATATAGATCGAATTCTTACAGTCTGAACGTACATGAGATGACATTTATCCAAGGTTAGTGACACATATTCAAAATTGTATGAGCATGAGTGTATAAGCACAGTTCAAGATAATGTCTATTTAATAGGAAAATCAAAAGCTGTGTGCATAGGCAAAGCAAAGAGAGGAATTCATTTGCTACTACTCACAGTCAGGCAGATGTTCAGCCAGTTCCTGTGAAGCAGGCCCTCAGTACACATAACTGTTGCTTGGGAAGACAAATGCCATTACCACTAACATCTCCTGCTTCCTCCTCATTTCCCTGACTGTTTTATTGCTGAGCACAATGTTATACAGTATAGGATATCCCTTTAGTCAGTTTGAGTCTGCTGTCCCAACTATGGCCCCTCCCAACACCTCGTCCGCTGTCAACATACTTAGTGTGGGAGTTGGGAAAGGGAAACACTTGATGCTGTGCAAGCATTGTTCAGCAATAAGCAAAACACTGGTGTGTTACCAACACTGTTTTAGCCACGTACGTAAAGCACAGCACTGTACAGGCTGCTACGAAGAAAGTTAACTCCATCCCAGCCAGACCCAGTATGCTGCAGGTTTATACAGGTTCCATTGGGTGTTCCTCCTGCTTGTTCTGTGTGTTTTGCTCCTGTGCTCCTATATGTATGTATAGTCCTGTACTTGACTCATGCACTTCCACCAAAAGTCTCTATTTGCCTCCTCATAGTTACATATTAATTAAAGATTTAAGCTAAGTACTGCTACAGAATACAATTAGTAGTGTAACAATGTTATAAAATGCATTGGTATCATTGACCTGATACTCTTTTTTAGTGTAGTTACTTTTTAATTTAAAAGGAAACAAAAATTTACTGTATCTTGCATAGCCTGCTTCTACTTTGGGGGTATAACAGGCTTCTGCTCTGGCTATAGGTTCTACAAAAATTCTATGACAAATATGACAAAAGAAACGTCTACAAAGAACAATCTGACTATTATTAAGCCAGGTAACAAGCCCAAATTAACTTGGTTTCTAAAGTATTTAAATTTCCCGTTCCTTACTTAGGTAAGTACAAGAGCTTGGCAAGGGAGAAAGCCTGATCCCATAATAATGTTTGGGATTTTTTTTATTTTCAAGCAAAGCGCATGTGGGGGTATTTCATGGGTGATAAAGGCCATGTTTTTCATTACATATAAATACAATCAAATTAGTTTGGTGTAACCAGAAGTTTTACTCCAGGAAAGTTAAATGATTCCTATTAAATGGTACAAATGCAAATTAGGTGTGTTTCAATATTGTTTTTAGAAAGGAACTTCATGGTTTCCTGACAATGTATGACACGTCCTTACAGATCATACTTCTGCAGAAATCTGGTTAATGCTAACATTGTTCTATATGGCTAACCACTTGAAAAGTATGTTTAGAAAAAATCAGGCACATCTGCATTAGAAATTGGCACTGAAAATGCAATATGTATGCATACTTCCGTGTGCACTTTAACACACACAGAAGAAAAACGGAAAGGAACTGGAGAAGGTATTTTCACCTTAATGGCTCAGTCTGTGGGCAAGCCTTAATTTTTGAGAATAACAGTAATACAAACAACTAAATCATCAGGGAAAAAGCTGTCAGCTATTGTAATTTAATCCTGCTCCAGGGATCATTATCACTAACTTTTATTGGACCAAAAGTCTGTGTCTACTGAGTAGTCTCCAAAAGAAGAGTAAAGTCATGGTGCTCTTGTGACCCATATCAGTTTAGATGAGGCTACTCATTTCTGATTTGAATATATCGGCACTACTTTAATCACACCAGCCTAATTCACACATATTTCTGTGAAATTTATAACTTGGAATCAAAACTACTTTGTCTATATCAGAAGATGAAAACAATACATGTGTTTAAAATGTTATATAATCAAAATGAATAAGTTCAGATAGTTCACACTGGTTACTTGATAAGGTAAAGTATAACAATATCAGATTTGTCAACAGTATAAATACATTTTCTTTTATGCAAATCTAACTTTGAAGAATTAATGTGAATACATCAAGATACGCATATCTGTTCTCAAAACATTTTTCAGGTACGGGCATTACTTTTCATCCATAAAAAACCAGTGAACTGCTGATAGCTAGAGAGAGAGTATTAGTCTGAATTGTTTGGGGTGACCATTCTGTTTTCTCTTCCCATGGGTTGTTTTTTCGGTTTGTGTGTTTTGTTTTGTTTTTTTCTGCATTTATAAAATCAGAAATTAATATGCAATGTCTTATGAAATATTAAAGATCACAAATTACTGTAGTCATGGTCACAGCATTACAGCTGAACTTCAGATTAGTAAACTATGAAGAAACAGTGCCACACACACTCTGCAGCTTTTAATTTGTACTTTCACAAATTAGGAAATTAATACAATTGTTTCGGTGAAGATAGCTATATTACTGAGCGATTCTGAGTCTAAAGTGAAAAAAAAATCCCCCCCCCATTATCCTTAAAAATTATTTGCCACCAGATTAAAAATTATTACATCAGCTTTGTTAAGTTTTATAGTGGGAACAATTATTTGACAGAGACTAATATTTTTATATATATATAAACATATAGGCTTTTATAAATGTTCTCATTATCTTGGATTCAGATAGTGTATCAGGTTTTCCAGCCTTTGCATATTTTCATTACATATACAACAGTGCAATAGATCATAACATAATGTTTCTCAGATGCCTTTCATTCATATTTAGCTTATGTCTTTGTTGGCTCAAACCCAACATTTCTGAGAACCAAAATGAAGGACATTTATTTTAAAAATCTATATATCATGATGTTAAAAGAAACACTGGACATAATTGCATGGATACATATTGTTCTGTGTCACATAAGACTTACATATTGCTAAGTAGCTGATTTCTCACTGAGACAAGGTATGCATTTTCAGTTGCATCAAAAATCTAAGGTTTACCTCTTGATACATAAAGTCCTCAAAATATTAAAAAAAAATTAAAAAATTTAAAAATAAAAAAGGACATCTAAAGCAGGAAAAAATAAGATTAACTGAATTTGGGCTAAGGTACAAAAAGTGTTTTCCTAGGTATCATGTCCTATTGAAATTGTGTCTTGAATTAATAGGTTGTTTACTAAACCAGAAAATTTTTCAGCTTCTTTTATTTTTGTATCAGTATTAGTGTATGCCATAATTTACGTCTTCTTGGTACATAATTGTATGATTTCATTACATGTAAAAGAACAAATTGTCTAGAATGTTATTAAAACTTAAACCACCATTTCTTTTATATTTTCTGTCTGATAAAACAATAGTGGCTTTAGATAGTGCATTAGGGTATTTTTTTCATTATTACACATAATTTTCATCCTAAGTACTATTTCACTGACTGTTTATATCAGTCTGGCACCCGATAAGGAGCGCCAGCACTGACATTTCAAGCAGAAGAGCTTGAATATCTTATTCTTGGAGTTTAGAATTTTATTTTCTATCCAAGAGTTTTCAACACTGACATTTTTCTCCTATACTTCAATTGCCTTTTGAAGAGACAGCATAAAACATATTTTCCTCTACATACTGCTGCATGCTAAAGTGCTGAAACCATCTTATTTAAAGAAATATAGGTGTCATTGTATTGTAAGTACCTTGCAGAGATACACAAAATAATACAAGCCTTGAACAGAAAAAGAAAGTTAAACTCAGTATTAAATAATAAACCCATTAATGTTCTACATCTATCTTATGCAGTTTATATTGATGGTAAAGATCCATGTGGATATTTGGGTACTGCCTTATTAAATCTTTAATGTAATTTCCAAATTTAATAATTCAATAGCACAGATGAAATATTACTAAAAACCAACAAAAACAGTTGTAGAGGAACCCTGATTATTTCCCTGAGTTCAATATAGGTCACAGTATTCACCACATCTCAGAGACACTACTTTCTTTTTCTATAAACTCTCAAGGGAGCAGAAAAGTAGAGATAGGGAAATAAATAACATTTTATCCTAGTGGAAAACATAAGGAAATTGCTAAAGATTGTAATGAAAATCTTTTCTACTCAGAAGATATAATTTAAAGAATATCAACTATTTGATGGGATGGCTGAGCCAGGAAAAGTAGAATGGGGGCCCAGAAGTCTAGGTATTTCCTGTTCTGTGTCATGATTTCCTTTTTTATTATGTGTCTGAGCATATCTTCAATTTAAAATTCATTTTAATTGTGACAAAAGGTCTATAAAAATGACCAGTAAATATTGCTCAACTCCAATAATATGTAGACGATTATCTGATGGTATATTTGAATGCTTGTCCTGCCATACTAGTATAACCAGCCCATTGTGAAGATTATAGATGTTTTCCAAGTACCATAGAATATCAATAGAAATTACCTGTCTTGTTTGCATTCATGGGACATCGAGGCTATTGTAGTCCACAGATTAGAGACAAAACACAGCAAACAACCTATAAAGTTTGAAGTACCTCTGGTAGTATGTTTACATTCTCGTCTGTGTTTGTAACCATCCTTGAAGAGGGAGTGTGTCTCACTCAGTTGCTTTTAGTGTGGTCCAAACACTAATGGAGTCTGACAACACATTTTAAACCAAGCTTTACTGAGGCAGTAAGAAAGAAAGGTTTAACTGTGAGCTTCTGAGTCTGATCAAAACCAAAAAAGAAGTGTACCAGAGATGTAAAAGCAGACGAATACCCTTTGAGAGCTATAAGGGAATTGCAAGGGCAATTCTAACTGCAGAGATGCAGTTAGAAAAGCAAAAGCACAGCTCAAATTGAAATTGGCCAGAAATGTCAAAAACTACAAAAAAGGGTTCTTCAGGTCTGTAAACAACAAACAGAAAAAGAAGGAAAATATTGGCCCACTGTTAAACAGGAAAGGTTAATTAACCACCAACACTGCTGAAAAGGCAGAGGTTCTTAATACTTTCTTCACTTCTATCTTTACCAGCACTGCTGGGTCACAGACCTTAGGAACAAAAATCCAGGTTGATGCAAACACAGACTCACCATCAGTGAAGGAAAAGTTGGTACGTGAACTATTACAGGAGCTTGACCCTCCTGACAATATCCACCTGAGGGTGTTAAGAAATCTGGCTGACATCATTGCTAGACCACACTGCATAATCTTTGAGAAGCCATGGAGATCAGGAAGCATCCCAGAAGGCTGGAAGAAGGATAGTATCACCCCCCATCTACAAGAAGGGCTTAAAGGAGCATCCAGGAAATTATATACCCATCAGTCTTACTTCAGTCCCTGGGAAAGTTATGGAATGAATCCTCCTGGGGGTTGTCACAAGTCAAATGAAACACGTGATTGGGAAAAGCCAGCATGGATTCACCAAGGGCAAATTGTGTTAGACAAACCTGATCACCTTCTACAACAACGTAAACTGCTCGGTTGAAGTGTAAAACTTTGCAATACTTATGAGAGTTGTCTTTGGTGGAGAGGTACCATTATACCTGCTTTACTGATAAAGCAGTTCAGAAGTTGAGGATCGTATTTCAGGTCTCTAGATGAGCTCATTCAGTCAGATTTTAAACTCTGGGTGTGGGAAGTTGAAAGAAGTCAAAAAAGTTATATTCTGTTTTCTGAGAAATTCCAATTTGCCTAGATTCTTCTTCATTTGGTACAACCACATCTCTATTTTTTTTTTGTGTATGTACATATTGTGGACAATCCTATATTCCCACTCCTTTTTGCATGGGACCTGTAGCTGAAATGTCACAATATAGCTTTTACTATATATGGATTTAATCTCAAAACTTTGATGTTTAGTGATGCTGTCAACACTTGGACTGAACTACAGACCTTAGGATGTAAAAACATGTATCATTACAGGAAGAAAACAGAATCCTCTCAAATTAAACCTATAATAGATTCAAAGCCTCCACAGATTGATCACAGAAATTCATATGTGCACACTGATCAGTGTAGCATATTTAGAGGTGAAATATAGTCTTAACAATATAGACTGAAACTACCCATTAGCTGTAAAAGCAGTTCTAAAATATGGAAATAAAAGCAGACCAAATTATGTGTAATTTTAATCTTCAAGAAAAACTTATTTGAACATTAATTACAGAAAGACATTTCAGTACTCAAGACAAATAAGATGAATTATCATAAATAGATTCTGGTATCCTTCTGTTATTTTGTTCTCTCATTATCAGGGGAAAAGATTTGTTCCCTGGAAAGCAGGTGACTTCTATAAATATAGGTTCATTTATATACAGTAAATTTTTAGCTATGCTTTCATCTAATAAAATCAATACTCACTAAAAATCACAAGAAACACATATACCCTACAGGATAATAATACCTTCAGTAGCTCCAAGGAAAGAGTCTGATGAAAGAATTCTTTCTAGTATGTATAAAGAAAATCTAGTCAATAGTATAAGATATATTTACAAAGATGAGTTAATGTCTTAGGATGAAGAAAAGGAAGAATAGCATAGTAGCATAATGATTATATATTTCAGACAAAAAAAATACAGATTAAATAACTAAAACAATAGCTAATAATAGTCTTCCCTCTGGATTTATGTATTGTACATAAGCATGATAAATCAAGGATAAGATCTTGCTCACATTTTTAATTTTGAGGAAAAATGTTTTCAAAATATTAATATGGAATGTTGCTAAATGCAAATGCATGTTAGTTGAAATAAGGTGTCTAGGAAAATATTTGTGCTGTATGGAGCAAAAACTCTGGCACAAGACTCTGTTTTCTTCAGTCAGCTTTTGGTACTTTTCCATGTTTGCGAACATACTCCTGACCCTGCTGAGGTAGTGTCATATCATCATACCAGAAGAAAGTACTCTCCTCATTGAGAGTCATCCTTTCAGCCATTGAGGCAGTTCACTATGTGGTCTTTTCCACAGTCCAGACCAGGAAGACATTTCTTAAGAGAGCAACTTGACAGAATTATTTTTGCCTTATGTCTAGCATGTAAATAAAGTAATTTGTGGATTGTACTGATGAGGACCTTGAATAAATCTTATGAGACAACAAAGTTCAAGAACTCTGTAACTTGCAACACTTGTAGTCCAAATCCACAAAAGAGATTCAAAATCTACACTATGCAAGCAACAGCATGGCACATGAAATCAGGTGGCACTTTGCTGGCTTGCAAATTTTTACTGACTCAGTAAAAATTGAGACATAGTTCAGTTCCCACTCTCAGCCAAGAATTTCCCTGCTTTGCCTTTTGAGTAAAAGCCCAAACTCCTACAGCATTTTAAGCCACCATGACTAGGTTGCTATGAACAAGTTTGGGAATATTTGAAGTTTAATGTTTCCTTAGCCTAAATCTCATGAGTACTATATACCATATAAGGTTCAGAGTCTGAATACAGTCCTGGTGTTCAGAGGGTTTTTTTATTTAGGCATACTGAGATACCCTCAGGGTTTAGAAATCCCTTAAAGCTGCTTATAAACTAAGATTCTTACACAGTTCTTCAATCAAACCTCAAGCACTCTTTACCAAAGCAAGTAACTTCAGGATAAGAATTCGTTCTGATTCTCGGTCATGTGCCTTTTCTAAAATTCATGCTTGCATCTATTCCATGCAACTACTATCTACAAGCAAGTTCTTTACAGTACTTATGAATGGGAGTGTATGGTTTAATAGTGTCCCAGCATCCATTACTTCTAAGGCAAGGAATAATCAAATATTGTCCCTGTCTTAAGTTAACAGGAGAACAAACTAATTAAAATAGTGATTTTAATGAGCATATTGGACATACTCAGCAGACATATAGCAAAAGTTTACTAGCACTTTTTTAAGCTGAAGTACTAGGACTATTACAACTACTTGTTGGATAATGTAAGATGACTTCTTAGAAGTTTTACCATTTGATATTTTATTTTAAAAAACATGCAGTTTTTGCCAGATCCTCTTGGCAGCAACAGTGCCTACAGATCCTCTTCCAAGATCTATAAAGGAGTAGCTCAAGCCCCTTCCTCTAGGTTAAGTTCTTTTTTCTAGGTTTGAAATGCCCTATAGAACACAGTTTTTAGCACAGAATATAGTCATTGTGAGCATGAGAATGCAAATTCTTTACTTAGAGAAAAAGGAAAGGAACTAAAAAGACTAGACACAAGATAATTATTTTTTTTTTTTTGTCTACAAGAAACGGAACAACACAAATTGGCATCTTTAGGTTATGCTTATAATAGTAACAAGACCTGAACACAGAATCAGGAAAGTACAAAGAATATTTCTTTCTTTTAAATTTTTAAGATGGTCTCTGACATGGAGGTGATGCCTATCAGCTAGAACTCTTTGAACAATGAGAAAGCCGAGCTTGGAAGGGAGGATGAACTAGTGAGTGATTCCAACAGACAGGAGGAGCAAGGCCATTCTGCTGCTTGGGAAAAATACACCTTAGTCATATGGACACAAAATGTGCTGTGGCACTTTCTCTCAGAGCACAGAGGGATCCTTAGATTATTATGTTTGCTAATGTCAATATCACATATGAGTTTGTCAGTTCTAAACAATAATTATCAAAGTATTAGAACTTCAGTGTTGTTTTTTTTAATTCTTCTCATGTTAGACTCTAGTCTGCTCTAGTCCTGAAAGTACTACCTTATGATGCCTCTTTCTGAAGGATAATTACCTTTTCTAAGTAAGTTGTCTGCTTAGCTGTTGCTGGTTTGCAGTAGAGAAGTAGGAGAGAAAACTCTCTGGAATAATTTTCTTTTCCCCATACACAAGGCTCAGTCTTTCCAGAGAAGAACTCAGCAGAAAGTAGGATTTTCAGTGGGTAAAACTGCTCACCTCTAAAACAGGCTTTTTGTCTTTTATTTTCCAATCATTATGAAACAAGATATAGAGAAGAGAGTTCATCTCACTTCATCCTTTCCATCTACATATAAGGTCATCCAGGCTCCTCTACAGTCAGTTGAGCAAGAGATATAGCTCCATAAATAATTAATCAAAATCTTTGCTAGGAGGTTAAAGCTATGCCTCTACAGGCAAAGTTTTCTAATCCTCAAGTAGTTACTATGCCATTGGATTATTCCAGCAATAACAAAATCTATTGTTTGTACAACCAGCATTTGAAACAATGTCAGAAGACAAGGAATTTTAAATCAACCTCATTACAGTTAATGTTAAAGAATATATGAAGAGTTATTTTTATCTCTTCTCCTTTAAAGGGAGATGACGGACTTCTGCTAGTTTATATCATGTTACTATAAAGCTTCATCGCATCTCATCTTTAAATAATGTTATTGTCTCTCCATCTCCAAATTATCATTGCAGAAAACCTTAAGCTTAGAGATTAGATCATTTGCTTAGCATCTGCTATGGACAATAATATATATTTATTTATTAGAAAGTTATGATATTTTGTAATTTTTGTAGTTTAGATCATGAGATACAAGTAGAAGAGTTATGTATACTGTAGGATGCGTAAATTCCAGATATTGACACAAGGATTATTGTTTATTCTCACATAACTCCTGACCAAGTCATTCCTGGTGTGCATTCTCTCTTACACTTAAAGAATAATTCTAGGTATGTGTTTTCTGTCCACTGTACCAATGCAATATTTTATTGTATAAAACAATAGAAACTAGATTTTTCCTTCTGTTAAATCTATTTTTAATTTAGCTTTTACATGGGAAATAATCTTGCTTGCACACAGTCTGAGATATGTAAGTAAAGCAGAATAAGAATTATCCTTTGCCTTCTAAATTGGAAACCTATGTCAGCATCACATATGGGAACAAGATTCATTTAAGTTTTCTTTAGGTATCTATAATATAGATGTCAATACCAGAGCCAATTGATTAAACTCTTTTTATAACAGATGAAGAAAAAAGTGGTACTTCTTGGGAATGCTTATCTGATCAATTTTAGACATCTACCATAGGATTAACTAAATCTTTATTTAGAATTGCCTGTTTCTCTCTACTGAGAGGTTAAATGACCGGGTTTGATATATATGTGTTCCTTAGAGACATATAAAATTGATGTTCTCTGTTTTTTGCTTTCTGGTGACATTTACTCATTCTATTTCTCTGCCATTAAGAAGAAAAAGAACATCTTGTTTCAGAATGTTTTATATTATACACAGATCTTTCACACTCACCGTTAGTATGAAAATAATAACTATAATTTGCTGAAAGGTGTGATTGTCCATAAATTTCATAAGTTCCTGCTGGCAAGTTGTATATCCCTGCTTGTGCCAAGTTTATTTGACTTTTCCACCCATCAATATATCCCTGTGCCATCTTTGACTTGAAAGTTTGTATTGGAAGAAGCAGACTACAACCCTGTATTTCTTTTCCAAGAATTCAGATAGGAACTCACACTTTCTTTAAGGGTATGACTGGCCATCAGAAAACCAAAACTGCTCTGAGGGATAGGTGAAGATTCAGTATTTTAGGGGTTTTTTTTGCAGATTCCTGCCTGATAGACAACTACATATCTCTGTATTCCAAAAATTCATGCTAAACCATCATTGATTTTGCACCTTATAGGTACATTTTGCTGCTATTGTACTAACAAATAGTACTGGCACATACTGACTTAATAAATGGATATTGATAAAATATCTATGAGAAGCATGATAATTTGTATTAAGCTACACGTCTGTAAGAAAGCAAGCACAGTGTAGGGTGGGATATAAAGGATTAACACTCTTTTCCCATTACAACTTTCTTCCTGTCTCCTTACTGTGTACCTGTTACCTGTAACAGCATGTGAAATAAAGCCAGGATATTCATGTGGACTTAACCTCAATTAGTTTAGCAGCTGAAAACGAACTGTTCTCAATAGAGACCCAGTGCATATCGTTCTTTTCTGTGTCCATGTGTTCCCTAAACAGACAACTCCTTAAATTATATTCCCACCTTTTGTTTTTATTTCCTATATAATTATAATTTATGACAGCACCTATGCAAACAAGTAAAGGATGGAGTGTGCTGGGATAAAACACACCATGGCAAATTAGCAACATGCTGTTATCAAAACATATAGTGAAACTAGAGTAATGATCAGCAATGGAGCAACCTCCAATATCAATACAGGCTGGGGAATGAAGGGATTGAGAATAGCCCTGCCAAGAAGGACTTGTGGGTACTGGTGGCTGAAAAGCTGGACATGAGCCATCAATGTGTGCCCAGAGAGGTGTTTCCATCCCTGGAAACATTCAAGGTCAGGTTGGGCGAGGCTCTGAGCAACTGGTCTAGTTGAAGATGCCCCAGCTCATTGCAGGGGTTTGGACTAGATGACTTTCAAAGGTCCCTTCCAACACAAACTATTCGATGATTCAATGATTCTATGATTCTGTAGTGAACAAACATATGTTCTAGTAGAAAGTCTCACTTTCCATTAAAACACTGTCTCAGGCCCCTGCCAGGTTTCATTGTTTTCTGTTGTTTTCTGCTGGAAAAGTAAGTCAGGAAGCAGTAACAGTGCATTGCTCTATTTCAACACAAGCTTAAGGTCCACAGCAGTTTATACCCCATATTCTTAGACTTATCCCATATTCATAAGCTTACCTGTTCGGTGTTTTTTTTTAATGTATAAGTAAGTGTAATAAAAATTACCTTTCCTTCCATACGTTCTGCACTAACTAATAAAATAATAAGTGTAATCCATAATTATTCACTCTTTTGTTAAACTATTTGATACCACTAATATCTCGCTCACATTCGTAGTCTCCTCATTTGTTATTCCTCATGTCTCAATCATATTTTAGTTTTTTGTCTCAACATGGTTTTGCAAGTTTTATTCTCTGATATCTTACATTTTTACAGCTGAAGAAGCAGACAGACTTTTGTGTCCATGTCTTTGGCAGCTTTATATTTGCATCATTCTATTTTCTTAATACTGTAAGTATTTCGCCTTACTGTTAGTCAGCCAAATGCTGTCCAAGAAAACATCTTCAGTTTCAGCCACTGGAAATTTTAAGCAGTACATACTGCTGTTAGCAGATTCATAAAGTTATCAAAATAATTATTCTGGTGAAAATTTGTCATTCGGCAGGTTTCTAGCAATACTTGCTTTTCAACTTTATACTGGTATACCTTGAAAAATATAAATTTAAATTCTCATATGTATAGTCATAATAACCCAATATCCTTGAGATTTTGTGTGTTTATTTTTACACTAAGATTTTGGTGTCTACATACCTTATGCTCTCCTTTCTTTTCCTGTCAGGAAAAATAAGGATAACATTTAAAATTCCCTCTTTCCTTGTCTATCTATTTTATAAGTATGTTTCTGTTCCATCATTTTTGGGAAAGAAGTTAACATTTATAGTACAAGACTGCATCTTAATCTGAAAGACTGTATTCAATCAACAGAAAAATATTTCTATTCATGTTTTTCTTTATATAAAAAATAGTTTACATAAAATATTTTTAATTATACACAATTATTATACTGAACCTGTTGAAATAAATTAATTGACTGTATACATTAAATTGTATTCAAATTAACTATTAACAAATCATCACATAAACCCATACTTCAAATTTCTGGTTTAATTTCTCAAACTAATATTAAGTACCCACCAGCCATTCACTCACTCACTTCCCCCAACCCCAGTGGGACAAGGGAGAGAATAGGAAGAGCAAAAGCATAAAAATGTGGGGGTCGAGATAAAGATAATTGAAGGAAAGAAAAAGGAGAAAGAAACCGCCCCCCCCCCCCCAAAATCAAGCAATGCCAAGGAACCTTCCACCAGCAGACCAATGCCCAGTCAGTCTTCAAGGAACTAGGAAAGATTACCTCACAGTTTTATTGCTAATATAATATGGCATGGTCAATTCAGGTCAGCTGTCCCAGCTGCATTCCCTCCCACCTTCTTGCCCACCTCACTGTGGGTCCACACTTAGAACCAAAGGCGGCCTTGACACTACGTATGCACTGTTCAGCAACAGATAAAACGTTCGTATATGAATGTTCTTTTAGGCACAAATCCACAATAGAGCACCATATCAACTGCCATGAGGAAAATTAACTTCATCTCAGCCACACCCAGTACAGTCCAACAACTTATTTTCCAGTGCTAATAGTTCTGAAAAAAATTTGAAAAAATATAGACCGAAAGAGTTAAAAACTGTGAAGCAGAATATAATTCAAAATTTTCACAAAAGTAAAATTTAGTTACTTTTTTTCCTTTATCTTATGTTTCTAGTTTCACTGCCCAATCTTTGTAAGCTATATTTCTGAGCAGCCTGCTTTAGGTCTCTACCAGACCAGATAACTACAGAAAATTCCTATTAGATTATTGTGCAGGAAAAACAGAGAGGGAATGGTGATCAAATAAAAAACATAAAACTAAAACCTAGCAGAAAATATATTCGCATTAGCATTTTACACTGCCAGGAATTACCAGACCACATTCAGCTGGTGATGAAAGGAAGCAAACCTGATGGAGGTTATAAGGGTATTTTCCCCAATTGTACTTTTCCTGTGCTGTGGTTAGTATGCATTGAGGATTAAAAAGCACAGGCATTAAATTGCTCCATTCTAGGTCCGAACAGAATAAATTATAACTTTTCTGTGATGGAGCTGAAAATTAAAATACAAAAATGAATTCTGTCAGTAACTTCAGTGAATTCAGAATACGAATATAAAAGTGGATTAAGCTGCTTTCCTAAACTTTGTTTTACTTCAAAGAGGCAGAAGAGGACTGCTAAAAGAGATGATCTAGCTTCATGATATTAGTAACAGCCCAAAGTTATCAAAAGCACTGCTATGTGATATGAGTCATCAGCTAAAAATATATTGGTTTTGAAAATTACTTTAAATATATTATATTAATGTATATGCATGCGCACATAGATAAATGACAAAGATAAAAATTAAAAAATCAACTCAGAGAAAATATTTTTTTTGGTAATTATATTAATTCCCCACAAAAATATAAATTTTTTTCCCTCAAGTTTGATATTCCTAATTACCTGAAAGATTATTTTGTATTAATTTTTCTTACTTTTGTTTAGAAACTTGAAAGTATATAGAGAGCATGAAATAGCACAAGACATTCCTGAACCAATATTTTAGTATAAAATAACCTACCAAATTATTTTTCTCTGCAGCAATAGCACTTTAAGAGAGCTATGGAAACTTTAAAGTAGCTTTACCAAAATAGATTATACTAGCTTCAATGTTAATATTCTGAAAATATTAAGGAAAAAAATAAAAATAAACAGTAGAAATGGCATTATAAACTGTAATTTTAAGGAAAATATGCTCTTATTTTAAAGAAAACGCTGTCTAAATTTATCACAATTGACGTAGCAATGAAAGAATCCATTAGTCAGAAAAACTGTAACGTATGAGACCTGTCATGCTAGCATAACAGGAAAACTGAGAAATGCATCCTTTAAAGAACCCTGTATGGTACCTTGTATGGAATTGCAAAGCTCTAAGAAACTATTGTATTTTACAGTTATAAAAGCTCTACTGCAATCCATGAGGTTATTTTTAAAAGTATATTTTTTTTAAAGTTCAAACTGAACTGTTGGTCCTTGTGCATCTCAGATGACTAGAAATCATGTGATTGATTCATAATAGCCAAAGAACTGTAATGTTGCCTACCCAGATGTTATTTATGGGCTATAAAAGGAAGTCAAAGGAAAAACTAAGGAAACTTATATTACCATGGGGGGAAATATTGTAATATCTGTGTTCAGTAAGACAAGTTTACTGCAGTCAGGAGAGAGGTAGGGACATAGAACATCAGATTTCGTAAGTTTCAGTGCCATTGGAGCAAAATGATCATTGTTTTTAGGGTGACACATATGGTTTTAGAACTGAGCCAGACTTTAATACACATGTAGTTTAATAATACTAAATTACAATTCCAAATGTTTTCCCTTAACTGATACTATTCGTTAAATTACTTTAATAAAAATCTAAGTTAAAACTTTGTTTGGATAGGTTTCCAAAAGCAATGAAATGCTAAACCTGCTGTATGCTTAACGTAAGGGTATTAAAGTGTGTGTCAAACTACTAAAAGTAATATAATTTAATTTACAGCTAGGTCAGTTTTAAATTGACAGTGGGCTGAATTATTTGTAGGAATCTCTCTCTGTTTATTGCCTGTGTACAGTACAAGTTTGAGTTATCAGAGCAGAACTGGCCTGTTACTACTGATGTAGTACTTTCATTGCCTGGTTGTTTTCTAGCACTGCAAGATAAGGATGGCAAAGGGATTGTTACAAAAAAAAAACCAAACAAAAAAACCCAACAACAACAAACCAACCTCCTTTTTTAATTAAGAATGTTAAAAAATATGAGAACCAAGTGTCGTGAGCCAGTCATAGACCGGAGTGAGGTTTTGTCCGTATACTTGGGAACAGAATTAAGACTCAAAAGAGAGTCAAGCGCCAGGTAACTTTATTTGCCAGACAACAGGTTCGCAAATGCAAAAGAAAGAGAAAGGAAAAGAAAGAAAGAAAGAATTAGTTGCAATAGCTACCAACTCGGAGCTGTGGCATCCTGACAGTCCAAACACCTGCCCATTTTCTTGCAATTCAGTCCATAAGATTCTCTCTCGGTCTAGTGAATCTGACAAAATTGCGTGAAGCTGCTGAGTAGTGCCACACTCAGCACTGAGCTGGCTTTGCAAGTTTCTTATCTGCTCTTGCAAGGACTCAATTGTCTCTTTATCTGCTCGCTTTTCCTCTTGAGCAGCAATTAGTGCTGCCCCCAACACGGCACAGACTGTTGCCTTTCCCGAATCGCAGATGTCTTTCCTTTGCCAAAAGAGTGATCTGGTCAACCACTGCCTGTGAGTCATGCCAATTCTTTTGAGCCCAAGCCATGCCAGGAAGAGAGGGCAGGGCTTTATAGCCCTTCAGTTTCTCAAGCAGGGGATTCTCCCCCATTGTTGGATCCTCAAGTCGATCCCAACAACAACAACTGTCACACAATGCAAAAGGAGTACTCCAAAGTACTCAGCCTGCTGTGGGTTCACGTACCTAGTGTGGATCTTTACAACAAGATCCACTGTTCTCTCTCTCTTCTGTCAGGCACTTCCCAAGGAAGGGGCCTAGCTAAGGGCCCTGGTCCCTCCTGGTTGGTTCAGTTTCGCAAGGGGATCCTGTCCGTGATGCCAGTTTAGATGTTGCAGCCCGAAAGGAGTCATTCAGGATGATCTCCTTCCCTGTGAGACCAACGACCAAGTTCATGATCCCCCTGGACTGAATTAAGGGGAAATGACACCAGCCAACCAATTTAACAATTTTAATAATACAAAATGCAAGGCATGAGGTTACATAAATGACTCAATGGCAACTACTCTAACTAAATAATTCAACTAAACAAACAAGTCCCCTACAGCACATCTTTTACACTTCAACAAAGAGAGGAGAGAGAAAGTGATGAGGTGGGGGGGAGGAGGGGGAGAGGAGAGAGGGAGACAGACAGACAGCAAAGAAGATATCACCACCCATGGATCCAGCGGCATCCCTTGATGGTCCTCTTGATGCTCCTGGGTGGAGGGGGTCCCCCTTTTTGCTTCTGTCATTTTTATACAGTCCAAGTCCCACAATCTCCGTCTGATCCCAAGAAAATTCATGCATATACGACAGGCTGATTGAATGAGGTAATAGTACATCAGCAGGCCTTGGAGTCTCCTCTCATCGTATCTCTGCTCTGCAGCAACCGGTCCTTGCGCCTGCACCCTATCTCTGCTTTACGGGAACAGGTCCTTGTGCCTGCACCGTATCTCAGTCTTTTCTGGGGTCCACTCTGTATCGAGGCATGTTCACGCCGTTGTACCAAAAAAGGTGTGGGTTCCTCAGAGCCGTGAAATGTTTAAGACAGAAACCGCATACTGGTCCGCCACAGGGTCTAAATGATCATTCACTGTTGTTTCACGTGTAGGTGCAGCTCCTTCCAGGTGTTTCTAAGAGTGTCCAGGAAATCTTCAAGGCTGAACATAGGTTCTAGTGACCCTACTGTTGGATTTCGTTCTACATGCAAACAGAGTTTGTTCCCTAGATTGGTGCTTAAGAAAATGGTGCCACTAGGAGAGACCCTGCCTGCAGGGCTCCTCTCCAGCCACTCCTCTCCCCATGTATACTTGTGTTCAGCGTTACCTTGCCCCAAGTGCAGAATCGGACACTTGTTGTAGTTAAAGTCCATGTCAAACGCCTTGCAATAACACCTCTGTGGTCTTACACATAATTTTTCCAGGTCCTGAGGTCAGACTACCATGTCTGTAGTTTCCTGGGCTTTCCCTCCCACCCTTCTTGTAAATATGAACAATGCTGGCGAGCTTCCAGTCAGTGGGGGACTCTGCAGATTCCCAAGACCTTTGGTAGATGATCAAGAGGGGTCCTGCTGTAACATCCACTAACAAGGGCAAAATGAAAGCTGCCAGCGCTCGAGTGCTATTCTTCCCCTGACATACACGTTCTCCCGAGGGCAGGGGCATGCTTCCTCTCAGGGGCCATCTCTGCACACCACCAAACTATTTTCTGTACTCGGAGCAGCATTAAACTTGGAAAGATGGACAGCATGGTCTGTGACACACCTGGGCTCCTTGTTCTTCTCGCCCCACCCGCATTTTCTCCATTATCCGTTCCTGAGATTGCTGTTTCCAGCTTTTGCCTCTTCTTGCCTGGCAGGCTTAATTTTCTCTTTCTGTTGGGCTCTCTTTCCCCTTCGTGCGAAGAGCCCGGCAACCTTTCCATTCAATAGTATTGTTAGACAGGTAAAGGTGGGATAAAAACGAACCAGTTCTGCTTTTAATCAAAGCTAGATCGTTTTTCTTTCTGTCCCCGGAGCACCTCCTCAGGTGTTCCCTTTCCAGAGGGACTGGAGGCACCTGCAATGGAAATGTGGAAGCTCACGGGTGGCAAGGGCCTTCTGCCCAGTTGCTACCTTCGCTCTGAAATGCACACCCATTGGATGGGTTTGCGCAGCCCCCGCTCTCTGTGCACCTCACAGACCTCTGCGCTTTCTGCTTCTGCCCCTGGTGCTGGCGGCTCTGTGGCCGATGCACCGGCAAGCCCAGCCACATCCTCCTCCTCCTCAGAGAGTTCCTCGCGGTGCTCAATGAGCGATTGCTATGAACATATTTTAAAAAGCCCTTTCGCCACATCCTCCTCCTCCTCAGAGAGTTCCTCGCGGTGCTCAATGAGCGATTGCTATGAACATATTTTAAAAAGCCCTTTCTATAGCCCAACACAACACTGGCCAATTTCAACTCTAGTTGAGCTTTGCCCTTTTCTGTTCTCTCCTTACACGCGTGGACTACAGCTCTGTGATCATCCTGTGAAGCCTGAGCTTGGTCCCAGGGATCACAAAATGTCTTCTTCCACCTGAGTTGAAAAAGGAGGTCCCTGTTAA
>NW_010555462.1:0-240 GCF_000687285.1 Phaethon lepturus | reverse complement strand
TTGCCTGCTCCCGTGCTTGCAGAAGGTGGTTCTGAAAAACTAACCTCCTCGATGAGCCCTAAGCCCTCCAAAGCAGCTTCGTAGGGGACACTGCAGACTAGCTCTCGGAGTAGCTTCAAGTTTGCTCTCCTGAAAAGCAAGGTAGCAACTCCTCTGACCTGTATCTCATCACACAAAAAATGAAGTAATTTTTCAAATGAAAAAATTAAAAACTCCCCTGTTTTGTGATCACTGTGGCCA
>NW_010555461.1:15217-24751 GCF_000687285.1 Phaethon lepturus | reverse complement strand
TAGGGGATGGAGATTCTCCTTCCTTTGTCTGTCTTCCATATACCTATTACAGCTTTTATCAATAAATTATTGCCCTTATAGTGTTTGATATTTCTGTTTTGTGAAATAGCTTTCATTCTTTAATCAAGACAGTTTTTAATCCTGTTAAGCTGAATGAACTGACCTTTTTGGTTTCCCTTTTGAGCTCTCTCTCCTTCAACTGGTGTTTTGTTGTTTTGTTGGGTTTTTTTTCCTTTTTATTTTTTTTTTTTCGGGGGGGGTTTTGGGAGCCTTTTAAAAGTAGAAATTTCAGGAATGGTTACAGGGATCCAGTACAAGGATTGATCAGGTCTTTTACACCATTTGTTTGAAGACTTAATGGCAACGGTCCATAAAAATCTGTTGTTTATGATCCCCAGCCTATTCTTTTTTGTTATTGTTTTTTTCGTAATTTATGCTTGTGTGGAGAAAAAAAAAGTGAGGCGGTGTCTGGTGTTCAATGACAGAAGAAAAATCTGGTAATATGAACAGGAACACCAAATGTATTCACAAAGCAAAGTGAGTTTTCTAGTTTGAAGCCTAAATATGTATTTTTTTGGCATGAGACGTACAGGAATTCTTTCTAGAACTGTGCCTGGTAAGTAGAAGTCATAAGAAATATTTTTTACCCCCTAAGACTTACAGATACGAGATGAGACTTTATTCCCTTAACTGTAACATGCCTCATTATAATGTTACTCCAGGCTATACTGTAATCTTTTAAGAAAAAAAGGAGGAAATGCTGAGTCAAGCTCTTTTTTCTTATCATAAGTAGCTCTTCTACTCTTCCACAACTGAAAATGGATGACAAACTTGTCTCTGTGAACAAGAAAAAAAACACAACTAAATAAAACCAATCTTGCACTTTTATTGTACATTTCCTTTGATGTTACCTGCATGGAGCTACACCATCGATCCTGTTTAAAGTTGCGTTGAAGACTTTTATCTCTGCACTGAAGAAACCTGCAGAGTTTCTTTTTACATGGAAGTTTAGTTACCATTTTAGTAAAATAAACAAGTAAAAGAATATAGGAACATTGGGTTTGCCATTCTGGATTGGTGCACTTGCCTATCAAATTCAGCACCCTATCCTACAAGATATGTGAAAATAGTGAAGTTACCTTGTAGAAGTTACCATTACATGTGTTCTACAGAGGGAACAACAGTGTCTAGTATACTAGAAATCGTACTGCAATTTGTTCTCATGAAAGGGACTTTTAAAGACTTTTAGATGTGTGTGCCTTGAGCTTCAATTTAAAAAAATAATGATTAATGGGTATTTGTACCTTAATCATTTTTATAGCTTCACAGATAATAAAGACAGAAAGGGCAATTGTGATCTACCTAGACTGATTTCTTCTGTAAAAAATATTATGGTTAATTTCTTGGATTTTTTTGCCATTTCAAATACAACATACCTTCAGAAAAAATTTCCAAATAGAGGTTAAAAATTCTCACTAAAGGTGATCCCACTAATACTTACGGTATTTTTTTCAATAGCTGACTATCCTAATTGTTATGAAGAGCAGTTCTTATTCTTCTTTATTGCTCATCTTAATTTGTATAATTTCTTTTTTCAGTGATTGGCTCTCATACTAACTTTCCTTCTTCTTTTTCTTATCAACATATATTGTACATACAACTCTGATAAATTTAATGCACAGAGCTCCTAGAATGTTTCACTGCAAAGCCTGTTTTTCTACATTTTCACCGAGTACATAGCTCTTCTAGAAAATTTTTCCAGGTAGTCAAAAGATTTCTGCATTCATGAATCCCTAAAAAAGATGCAATGCTCCAGAATCAACATTCACATTACTGTTTGCACTTCTTTTACTTAGTTGTGCTCATAATTGTTTTCAAGTTTGTGAAACTGCCTCTTTTACATCGCAAGGGGTAATGGTTTTAAACTAGAAGAGGGTGTTGTCCTGGTTTCAGCCAGGATAGAGTTAAGTTTCTTCACAGAAGCTAGTGTGAGGCTGTGTTTTTGATTTGGGATGAAAAAATGTTGTTGACATACTGAAGTTTTCAGTTCTTGTTAAGCAGTCAAGGACAGTCCAGCTTCTCGTGCTGGCTTGTTAGCAAGAAGACTGGGGGTGTATGGGGAGCTGGGAGGGGACACAGCCAGGACAGCTGACCCAAAGTGACCAGAGGGATATTCCACGCCATATGATGTCATGCTCAGTCTATAAAGCTGGGGTGAAGAAGAAGGAAGGGGTGGAGGGACATTCAGAGTGACGACATCTGTCTTCCCAGGAAACATTACACGTGATGGAGCCCTACTTCCCTGGAGATGGCTGAACCCCTGCCTGCCCATGGGGAGTGGGGAATGGATTCCTTGGTTTGCTCTGCTTGTGTGTGCAGATTTTGCTTTACCTATTAAACTGCCTTTATCTCAAACTATGAGTTTCATCACTTTTACTGTTTCAATTCGCTCCCCCGTCCCACCATGGGGGAGTGAGTGAGCGGCTGTGTGGGGCTTAGTTGCTGGCTGGGGTTAAACCACAATAGGTATATGTAGACTAGATATAAGGTAGCAATTTTTCACAATGAGGGTGGTAAAACACTGCAACAGGTTGACCAGAGAGGTGGTAGATGCCCCATCCCTGGAGACATTCAAAGTCAGGTTGGACTGGGCTCTGAGCACCCTGATCTAGTTGAAGATGTTCCTGCTCATTGCAGCGGGGTTGGCCTAGATGACTTTTAAAGGTCCATTCCAACTCAAACTATTCTATGATTCTGTAATGAAATATATGCTCTTCATACGTTGCACAGAAAGTTAAATAGGTATGTGTGTGCACATGTTTGTTTGTGAGTACATATTCTATGTTCCCTATCGGTTTATAACATGGAATAGAGAATTTTACTTAAATTATGTTTTCTTTCTGTAATCAAGATGCTCTTCAGTGGAGACCTCCCAGTCAGGAGGTCAACATACAATTCTGTGTGATAATGCAGGGTTTTTTCACCTTTAGTCATTATATATAGACACTTAATGAAGTTATCATTACATTATCTAATATTACTTGAAAATTTCCAGTAGCAACATTTATTAAAAACAACATGATCTAAAGCAGCCTCACAATTGACTTTGTGGTGGGAAGAAAAGAAGAAAGATCAACTTGGCAGCTCTAGAATAGTAAAGCTCTCTGTAGAAAGGTTTCTGTAGCATAATCATCAGCATAAAAAACAAACAAAAAACCCCCATGGACTCAAATACTCAACATTTTAAAAATTGTTAACATGTATATTTTTTCCATTTAATCAGTGACTTCAATGGAAGCACCACCATTTTAATTCCTGATGTCTCAGCCTCCAGACACAAGGGAACAATAAAGTTGTCCTCAAAGAGCTGATAACAATTTTCATGGCCAGAAAGGTCCATATGACCTACTTTTGTCTTTTTACATTGAATTTAGCAGCAGGGGACATTTATTACAACCTCTGCCCCATTAATTCATCTTCACTGTCAACACTAAAAGTTAGAAATATTATGATTTCAACAGTTAATTTAGGGAACTATTTAGCCACTGATTACCCTCAGAGTTATACCTATAGAAAATTTTCCGCTCATGAGAAGATATCATTTCCCTGTGACTATGTTTTTGCACAGTAGTATGAACTCTGAACTGTGAGGACTGATAAAATACAATGCTATGGGAGAGAAAGACCCCCCAACTTCTAATCAACAGTATTTCTTTTGTCTTTCATTCAGAATGTCTCTATTTCTTTACCCTTTTCATACTGAAGAAAGGCACGGCAAGAAATCCCCAGGAATGCATATAAACCATTAGGATACACTGCAATTCTATTTGTTCGTATAGCATATGAATGGTTAATGGAGCATTTTTAATTTTTTCTTTTTTTTAATATCCTGCTGTCACTAGCTGTTTCCTTTGTAATTTAGGGAGCCTTAGCAGTAATACAGACAGTCATTCCCTATTAGTCTCCTCTGGTTTACCTTAATACTCACTGATATTCTTGAATAAAAAGGAAACTACAGAAGCTAAATTCTTAAGGTCATTTTTACTTTAAGACATTTCCATGTAGGTCAGGTACCAAAAGCCTGTTTCCAAGACTAGAGTGTTTATGAGTTATGGTAAGACATATGATCTGGTGTTGTTGTTATGATGTCTCCAAATAGGTGTAATATTTGTACTATCCCACAAAACTGGAAATAGGCAAGTGTAAAGCAAAGTCTGTTTTGTAACTAATTTAAACATACACCATAGCAATAAATTTAATAATCTCTCTTTCACACACAATGTAATAGTATTTAACCAATAATTTGGTGGAGTTTTGATCTCTACTCCCAATATACATGTAAGCAGTTTTGATATAATAGGTTATTTGCAATTGACAGCTGCCTGTTTAAGCTTAAAATTAAAATAATACAGGTATTATTTTCACTGTTTTCATTTGGAGCTTTGTGTGTCATAAGATGCTTCACTGAATCCTTTATAGATGGAACAGATTAAGTTTTCAGTGAATTAACCAGAATTAATTTATTTGAACATAACTAAAGGAAAAAAAAATTCTCATCTCAGTATGAATCTTCAGGTCTTTTGAAAAGTTGAAATAAATTAAATTCTTAGAGAATACGGCAGTTACATGGTTTTATATTTTATGTTGCATTATGAAGAAAGTTCATTCAAAAATCACTAAATATAAAAAGAATGAGAAAATATGTTGGTTTGTTCTTCTATTTTCTAAATCATGTTTCAGAAGAAAATCCTAAAGCTACATATCTAGTTTTACTACAGAAAATAAGAGAAAGAACAAGTTCGTAGACAAAGCACATTTCAGCTATGACTACTTTCTTATCTTGAAGACATAACAGCATAATTTTATTTGTTTTAATATATAATTAATTTACTTCTGTCAGGAGTTTTCGATTAAAAAGCAGTAGTTATGGATCCCTCAAATTTTCAAGCTGTTTATTGTTTAACAATAATGGAGAGATTTGTTGCTTGATTAGCACCGGACAAAATGTTATAACCAAATATTTATTAGTAGAGTTGACTCTGCAAGACTTCAGCATCTTTATCATGCATTGCTCAACTTTTTTCAGCCTGTCCAGGCCATGAGTGCCCACCGAGCTGGCACAGCAGTTTAATTTAGCTAAATGAGCGTGTCTCAGATAATGTCTTCTAAGGGAGGTAAGACTTTGATGGTGAGCTCAAAATAATGAAACCCAGCATCCTCATGGGTGTTACTCGTTTTATATTTCCTTTCCTTTCCTCAAGCTGAGGTGACCCAACCTTTTTTGCCTTACTTGCAAGAGTTTCAAACTAAACAGTACTTAGGCAGAGCACATGGTATCTTGTTTTACTGAGTATCTGAAGTTTCTGCCATAATCTCATGATTTAAAAGCGAGTGGGCAAAATGAGTATTCCCCACCTCTCCTTCAAGTCCAAAGCTGGATCATTAGAAAAAAGATAGACAAAGTGATTATTCCTTTTTTTTTTTTTTTTTCTTTTTAAGGTCAGACATACAGAACACACTGACTGTGCAACAGGAATAAATGAGTTTTAAGCTTTAACACTTCTTATTGCTAAAGTCACATAAGTATTCTAGGACCGCAGAACCTCTGACTTCTTATGCCTTCATGAAAACTATAATATAGGTAAAGCCATCTGAAATAAAGTGTTTTCCCCTGTTAGATCCTACATATTCTCCTGCAGTGCACATAGCAAAACATATAGTCATCAGCCTTTTCCTGTTTGTTGCCAGTGATCCAGGATGCCCGTTTTCTCCACTCTTTATTCAGGTTTTTATTCAGATTTGGACTGTACACGTTAATCTAGAAAAGCAACAATTTTAATTGGCTCATTGCAGGTCCTTCCAACAGTACCACTTCCCACATACCAGATTTCTTCACTGCTCCTGTCTCAGAGTCTTCCTTTCCCAGACTTTTCTGACTGTTACTCCTTAACCAGTCCCAGTTTATCTCGCCTATTTGCTAGGACTTTCCCAACTTGTTTTGGCCTTTCATTTTTCTTTCCTTAAAGATAAAACCTAAGATCATTCTTTCCCAAGCCCTTTAGATCCTTGTCTTTTTCTCTGGCTTCCATAGTGGAAGATCCCTATAGGGCTTGTTTTCCTAGCAACTCTGTCACTAGGAAACAGAAAATCTAATCCAGACCTATTTGCCTACTAACAGTCTGTTTATCCTGGATTCCTGGACACAGTTTCCAAAATACCGTGAGTCAAACCTGTGACAAACTCTCTGATCTGGAGCAGTCTTCCACTGGAGAAGACTATTAATTTCTAGATATCTTAAAAGGAAGATTGTTTGGTAGAAATGCTATCCTTTTGTTGCTTGTGGCAATGTTGATATTACCTAAGAAGAAAGAGAGCTACAGGTGTCTTTCAGTGAAAATGAAGTACATTTGTTTCAGCTAAACCTGCAGAAGAAAAAAGCATAAAGAGAAAACATCGCCTTGAGAATTTGCAAGGACTATAATATTTAGAACTGCAGTAAGTGGAGTAATTGGATTTGTAAGTTTAATGTGAAAGTATTGATATGAAAATGTTGAACTATCCTCTATTTCCAGTCATTCTTATCTAATTATTACATTATTTTTTCCGTCTCTCTGTTCATGCTCCTGATCTTCCCATTCTCTGATTTTTCTGCTTTTACTGTCCTCCCAGTTCACCATTACCTGGTTGCTTCTCTGGAGAGAATCACTAGCTCAGTTAAGAGTTGCCAGATTGTGCAGCAAATTACTGATTATATTCTGTAGTCTGAGTTGGATGAGAGGTCGCCACCAGAAAAATCCAAGAACAAGTTTCTAAATTGGTGTTAATGGGCATAGAGACACAGCCTGCAATGAAACTGTGCGACGTGTCTGTGCATGAGAATCTGGGCCTGTGAATCCACAAATGATACTTTTTCACGATGTCATTTACTCTTTTTTATAACAGCAAGTAGAAATATTAAATAAAATCGCATCTAACATAACACTTCCCACACACAAAAAACTACTTCTCTGTTTGGCACAGAGTAGATTTTTTACTGTTCCTTCATTAATCAACACAGTAAGTGTCCCTATCCTTCTGAATGCATTTAAGTTAAATTTTGTGAGATACAGCATCAAATGCTATATGAGAATCTACATAGACACTACAAACCTACTGTGTTGTGGTTTAACCGCAGTCAGCAACTAAGCCCCACGCAGCCGCTCACTCACTCCCCCATGGTGGGACAGAGGAGAGAATCGGAAGAGTAAAAGTGAGGTAATTCATGGGTTGAGATAAAGGCAGTTTAATAGGGAAAGCAAAAGCCGCGCACACAAGCGAAGGAAAACAAGGAATCCATTCCCCACTCCCCATGGGCAGGCAGGGGTTCAGCCATCTCCAGGCAAGCAGGGCTGCATCATACGTGGATGCTGTAACTCCAAACAACTCTCCACCCCCTCCTTCTTCTTCGTCCCAGCTTTATATACCAAGCATGACGTCATATGGTGTGGAATATCCCTGTGGCCAGCCTGGGTCAGCTGTCCTGCCCGTGTCACCTCACAGCTCCCCGTGCACTCCCAGCCTCCTCACTGGCAGCCCAGCACGAGAAGCTGAACAGTCCTTGACTGCTTGGCAACAACTGAAAACATCACCATGTTATCAACCCTATTTTCATCCCCAACCCAAAACATAGTCTCACAGTAGCTTCTGTGAAGAGAATTAACTCTATCCTAGCTGAAACCAGGACATGCTGTATTCTCCGTATCTACCATATTTTTGTTATACATAGACTCATACCTGATTTTTTCTTTTTAGTAACTGATGGAAATCTGGGTTATTTCATTTGCTGCAGTTAATTTTTTATCACAGTATTTTATCCAAATACTATAGCTAGGTGCAAGGCTTATGGAATGATCGTGCTGAGTTTTCATTACACTGTTTAAAATTAATTTTTTCAGGTATAGCTTGTAGGTGTGAAGTCAATTGTAGAGTGACTTTTTATCTTCACAAAAATTCCTACTTGAAATATCAGAAAACAGAGATATAAAAAATAATCTTCCTGTGTCCTGTAGCCAACCCAAAACTGTAGAAATGTGGAAAGCAGACAGAGAGAGAAGGAAAAAGGTAGAGGTAAATGAGATACCACATAGCAACTTTAAAGAGGTCTCTTGTGCCATACAATTATCTTATGGATGCCTATTTTGCAATACTGTCACTCCAATGATGTTTTCATTCCAATTAGTGTAAATAACATTGAAAGCACATTTTGTGTCAAAATTATGTTCTGGTATTAACCTATGGTTCTGTTTAGTACTTTTTCGTTATCAGTCTTTTATGCTAGTTTGAAAACGCCCATTGATTATTCTTTTTATATCTGAGTTTTATCAGATCACAATGTATCTATGCTCATTATAGCTTTTCATGAGTAGTAAACACCTGTGTGGCAAGATATGTTATTTAACAGGTGTCTAAGAACCAGCTGAATGCTGCCTTTGGAGTCCATGCTTTTGCTTTATATATGCCATAAAAAAAATACTTATATAAAGACAAAAAAAGATATAGTAAAATATTAATTGAGGTACTAGAAATTATTTATAATAAAAGAATCTCACAGAAGGTATTGAAATTTTATCATTTTATTTATGTATTTAAATATTATGCCCTCAAGTTATGCCAGGGTAGGTTTAGATTGGATATTAGGAAAAATTTCTTCACCAAGAGGATGGTCAGGCATTGGAACAGACTGCCCAGGGAGGTGGTGGAGACGCCATCTCTGGAAGCGTTCAAAAAACGTGTGGATGTGGCGCTTCAGGACATGGTTTAGGGAACATGGTGGTGCTGGATTAATGGTTGGACGTGATAATCTTGAAGGTCCTTTCCAACCTTAGTGATTCTATGATTCTGTGAAAATAAATTTTAACCTTAATTATCCTAGTATCTCTGCAAAGATAGCTATCTATCTCAAGGTGTTCCATAATGAATGACAACATCGATGTTTTTGAATGTAGTTTCTCATTCCATATCACAAGTAAGTTTATGCTTTCTGTACAATGACACCTCTTTGTAGCACAAAACCTAGTTTAATGTTCTGTTTTGTGTGCCAATATCTTAGATTCTGTTGGATGGATATGATCACCTTCTCAAATGTTTAAAAAAAACAACACAAATCCCCATTTTTTTCAGCCAAATACCTTAGGCTGGTTTGCTGGTTCTTTTGCCCCAAACAGGAGGGTGACAACATGAGAAACAGCATGACGAAAATAAAAGGAATTAGTCAAGCTTTCCAGGAAGATCCATCACAAACAGTAACACGTCTTTTGAACAAATTAAATAGAGAAAAAATAGTCTCCAGCACTGTGCCTTAATTCTTAGATACAAATATAGCCCCTTATTTTCAAACTGTGAAAAAATGGTCTGAGAAATTCTTGTAGATGTAGGGACTTCAAGCGTTTGTCACTACTTTACCGTATTTCGAAGATAGAGAGCTTTTTCAGCTGTTGCTAGTCATTCTCGTTAATCTGATGACCACAAGTCACTACATCACATACTGTGGCTTTG
>NW_010555461.1:0-15186 GCF_000687285.1 Phaethon lepturus | reverse complement strand
TGCAAGCTAAATCTCAGAAAGCCTGTCCTAGAAACCCTTTTTTTTTTTTTTAGCAGAAAGCTAAATAGATTTCATAGTTTGAGTGTACACTTCTGTTGATATTTCAAATATACCTGACCCAAAGTCTTTCACATAGTGATGAATTGTAAGAATTCCTTTAAATTTACATAGCAGGATTAGGATTTGAAGTTAAAGCTGTTTTCATCCAGCTGAATCTCAGAATCAGTTATCACCTCTGTACTTAAATGTACTTAATTCACAGCAGGAGATTGTTCGCTGGCATATATTGTAAAGTAATGATTTTTCTTTTTATACCTTTTATTCTTGAGGTAATAACGCACTTATGAAAGTATTCAATTTACTGATAGGGAAGCTCGTCCATTATACAGTTGATTTTAATGAAAAACACATTCTTTTCTGATTGATAGTGTTCTCAGAGAGAAAGCCCTGTTTCAAACCATTGATTTGACCGATGTGAATTGACCAGTTGTGTTGCCTGTCTCTCTTCACTGACTACAGAGGGGGACTACCTAATGATGTTCCTCTAACTGAGGTGTCTCAGATAGATAGGCTTAATTAGAGGAGTAAATCCATGTGAAAATGTTCTCCACAGCAGCTCTCTGAAGATGATTAATGCTTGTTTTGAGTAGCACTTCCAGGTTGACACAAAGATTCAATCTTCATTTTGTTAAATGAACACATCCAGGATTACTATACTTCAAGTGAGGAACACAAAGAGGTTAAGAAACATGAATTGGAGGTTAAACCACATAAGGGGAGTGAATGGAATTCAGTAAAGTATCCAAAGTTGCAGTTCTACTGCTTCCATTCAGCTGTCATTATCTCTGGAGACTCCTATAAGCTCTAAGTGTACCCAATGTTTCAAAATAAATTGACATGTTATCATTTTGCTCCTAGACATGCACATAAACATTTCAGGCTTGTCATGGTTGAGCAATGCAGTGCTCATCTTTGCCTAATCTCATTTGAGGACTTCAGCCCGGTAGATGAACAAAGGTCTGCTACAAAATTCAGCTTACAAGGCAACAAGAATCATTACACGATTCCTTTTACAATTAAGTACTGCAAAAACCTAAAGGGGTGGATGGTCCCAGCTGTAAACTACATACCCTTTAAACAAAGCAGATGCAGCGTGGAAGAAGCAAGTAAAGTGAAGCCTGTTATACAGTAAATATATGGATTAAATTATTTTATCATAGTATTCACCACAAAATATATGAAAGAGGCAAGATAATGTCCAGTCAGGTTATAAAATGTGTGTTTGCTTTTTTTTCTTCTTTCTGAATAACAAGCTAACAAGCAAAAAAACCCCTTCTGTTTTACTTGTCTCTTCTTTATATTGTGTCTAATGCAATATTCATTATGGAAAATGCACTCTTGGGAAGAGTTTTGTTATGTTTATTTTAACATTTGGGTGATACAACTTGCGTACTGCAATACTCCTTTGGGAATTCTCATGTGGTTTTACAGAAAGCTACCAGCACATCCTGGGTCTATTTTAATAACAGATGACAAAAAGAAGAGAAGAAGAAAGACAGCTACTTCTTTAATTTTTATAGATCTAGACAAAGATTATACTAAGCTGGCTCGTGTGAATCCCATTTTCTGATCATTTCACAGCCTTATAACAAGATGGCCATCAGAACTTTTGAAGCAATGGCTGTCCCTTTCCTGTTGTGCTGGACTTTAAAAATGGTACACAGAGATTCACTACTATGCAATGAGTTGCAGTCAGATTATAAAAGAACTAGGTGAGATTTTGTAGTGAACAGAAAGAACTTGTAAGTATTGGCTGAGATTTATCACATAGTACCAAAGAATGATTCGGATTGGAAGGGACCTTCAGAGATGACCTAGTCCAACCCCCTGCCATGGGCAGGGACATCTCTCACTAGATCAGGTTGCTGAAAGCCCCATCCAACATGACCTTGAACACCTCCAGGGATGGGATATCCACAACTTCTCTGGTTAACCTCTTCCAGTGACTCACCACACTCATCATCAAGAATTTCTTCCTTATACCTAGTCTAAATATACCCTCTTCCAGTTAAAACCTGTCTGTCCTACCCTATCACTACAGGCCTTGTTAAAAAATCTCTCTCCATCTTTTTTATAAGCCCCCTTTAAGTATTGAAAAGCCACAATAAGGTCTCCCTGGAGCCTTTTCAAGGCTGAATGACCCCAATTCCCTCAGCCTTTCTACACCGGAGAGGTGTTCCAGCCCTCTGATCATTTTCCTGGCCTTCCTCTTGACCCACTCTAACAGGTCCATGTGTTTCCTGCGCTGAGGACCCCAGAGTTGGGTGCAGTACTCCAGGTGGAGTCTCATGAGAGCAGAGGGGGAGTGGAGTAGAAGGGAAGCAGAGTAGAATCACCTTCCTCGACCTGCTGGCTACACTTCTTTTCATGTAGCCCTGGTGCGATTGACTTTCTGGGCTGCAAGTACACATTGCTGGCTCATATCCAATTTTTCACCCACTGGTATTCTGAATTCCACCCAGTGATGAATTAGTAGGGTGGGGGCAGTGTGGAAAAGGACTAGTTCAAAATCCATCGGAATAAATACAACTTTTTTATTAATTTAAACTTAGCTTTGGAATAGACCCCATCTCTGGACTGTCTATGCCTCAATCTCTTGACTGGTACAGTCACTGTAATGATAAGGATTTAAAATTTTTAATCTACAGTTGAAAATCATAGTGAAAGACTTGAAACCTAAATTAGAATAAAGGATTATTCTGATCTGATATCTTGATTAAAAATACTTAGTAAACAAAACATTTTGATTTGACAGATTAACATAAAACTACAGCAAATCCCAATTCAGAGAATTTACAGAATAATCAAAGACAACAAGAACATCTGAAATTAAAAAGGAGTTGGAGGGTTGTTTTTCTCTTTCCTCCACATGCTCTCTCTGAGCATGGATGTCAATTACAAAGGTAATGCTGTGATGTTTAAGGTTGAAAGAGTTTTTCTAATACATACTGTTCAAAGCATTATTCCCTAGAAAACAAATTCCAATGTACCCACTGTGTATAACTCAATCAAGCACTTCCTGACAAGGTGCAAAGAGACAGTGTTTTGATGTTTCCTCCCCTGAAATACATTTTAAAATTGTTTTTTCTCTATTTCTTGTCTTTGGCTTTCTTAGGCTTGATGCGTTATCCTTTGTGAAGTATTCTTGCCTTTTTTGTTTCTTTTTAATTGTATAGTTCTTCCATAAGTTTAAGATATTTTCTTTTAAACCTTTTTTTATTGTCAATCACACCCTGTGGCTTTCATGTGGAAAATGCTCATAAGTCACTTAAAACATGGTCCAATTAGTATGTTCACTCACTATATTTTTATATATATATATGAGTCATTTTTAATTCCGTTACATGAGTTCAGACTTTCTTTCCAAATTCTTACCTTTCCTAACAATGTTACAAATTCCCCTAATGATGCTCATTTTTTTCATTGTTATGAAGTATTTGTGATTGAAATGTAATTTGTGAAGTACAGTTGTCTGCCAAAGTAACAGCAGACACCTGAGTGTTTCAAGGGATATATGACAGGATACATTGAACTTTCAACTTTACATCACTGCTTCAATCACCCTAGGTCAATTTTTTGCCAGTTTTTCATGTACTAAATTGATGGCCTCAGTTCATTTCTTAGATCACGTGTGAGACAGCTTTGTGGTACACTTAGTGGTAGGTTCAGATGAAAAGCATTGTGTCACAAATGATAGAAATAAGAACATGTTGTTCACCAGTATTGTACAAAGCCATAATGTCTTCGCATCTAGAGTACCATGTCTGATTTTGGACTTTGCACCTCAATACATATATCTACTTCTTGTGTAAGTCTGGTGTGGTAAAAAGCTCTCTTGCAACTGAGTGAAAACGTTACATGTACCGACAAACTCTAAAAAATTAGCCACTATAGATTATGAAGAAATCATTAAAAAAATACATTAGCCTACACTTAACAAATAGTTAACACATAATTGATGTTTTGTGGAGTAAAGTACTGTAGAACATTAGCAAAGCCAAAGCCAAAGCCAAAACCATAATAGTTTAAATCTGAAAGCACATGTTATATTTCCAGCAGATGTCCGGTAAGTTGAAGTTCCCTGCAAGGACAAGGGCTAGCCATTGTAAGACTTCTGCCAGTCACTGGTAGAATGCTTCATCTGTCTCTTCATCCTGGTTGGGTGGTCTGTAACAGGCTCCCAGCAGGATATCTGCCTCATTGGCCTTCCCCCTCATCCTTACCCATAAGCACTCGATTTGATGATCACAATCATTGATTTCTATGCAATCAAAACACTCCCTAACATACAGAGCCACCCCACCGCCTCTCCTTCCATGCTTTTATCCCTTCTGAAGAGCTTATAGCCATCCATTGCAGCACTCCAGTCATGAGAAGCATCCCATCATGTTTCTGTGATGGTGACTACATCATAGCTGTCCCGCTGCACAATGGCTTCCAGCTCCTCCTGTTTGGTGCCCATGCTGCGTGCATTGGTGTAGATGCACTTGAGCTGGGCTATCGATTTCACCCCTAACATAGACACACCACCCCTAGGCTCATCTCTAGTGAGCCTGGTTTTATCCCCTTCCCCCTTCAAATCTAGCTTAAAGCCCTCTCGATGATCCCTGCCAGTTCATAAGCAAGAATCCTTTTGCCCCTTGGAGACAGTTGTACTCCATCTGCTGCCAGAAGGTCCGGTGCCATGTAAACCACACCATGGTCAAAAAAAATCCCAAAAAGTGAAACATCTGAATCTCAGCTAGGCACCCTTAGATTCTTTTGTGCTCTGAAGCACAATTCATGGCTGCATGATCCAGACACATTAGGATGAGATGAATTACCCTATGAAGATGCCCATTTTTCTCTACTGACTATAAACTCTTCATTGTCTTACTTTTAGATGTATAAATTAGAAAAGATGAATCCATTCTTACTCATTAGTGCATGTTGTTTGTTGCCGTGTTGATAGCTCATTAGTAGACTTTGCATTATGTTGCTTATTCTGCAGACAAATAAATCAAAATAAATGGTGATATAACTGCACTGAATTTTGTAAGGTATCTGGTATTTGCCATTTTCTATATCTCTGCAAGTTGCATCATTTTCTGTCCTCGGGTTACTTTGTCTTCAGAGGGAAGAAAAAAATGTGATTTGATGGCAGTATTAGGTATGGCAAACAATTAGCAGGCCATGAGAAGAATACTGCTAAGAAAGGAATGTAACATAGAGCAACTATCAGGCATTCCTCCTTTTCCTTTCCACCACTCTCCCCTCAGGTTTTTCATTCAAAGTACCCCTTCATAAATATTTCCCACGTTTCCTTATTCAAAAGAAAAATAATGCATTTTTAAGTCTCTAAAAACAACATACAGTTGTGTTTTTCCTCACTGTTCCTTCTGTCCTATATTTGTTACCATTACAATGCTCTCCTAAATGTTTGTCAAAAGAATAAACATTAAGGTTGAAATGAAAAGTCCAAGATGTAACAAGATAAAGTTGCATCATTGTCATGTTTATCTTGCAATATTTAAAATGAGCTTTGAGAGAGTGGGATTTACATTGTGAAAGACACAAGAGGCGTCATGATTTTGAAAGAAGTGGCTATATTTGTATATATGATGTTATGATTTTACACTTTTACCTTTTATTTCTGACAGGAAAAGCAATTGACTGCCTGAATTAGTGCATGCAGGGCAGATCCAGTAAGGTTCCTACTGAACACCATGTCTTTGCTCGCAGAGGCAGTGTACCCTGCTCTCAAATTGAAATGCTTCAGCACGTCTTTTACATAGAAGAATTTTACATCTTCTGTTAACTTAAAATTTGAGTTACAGAGCCTGAGCTCTGACACTCAAAAAATACTGAAGCTGCAAGCTCTCATGCTCTGAGTAGGAATTCCTATAAATCCTGCTGGGTTTCTTTAGATTTCTCTCTCTACTTATTTAACATCTATGTTCTTCCCTGCCCATGGGTAAGCTATGGGTAAAAACTTCCCCAAACCTCAGACAAGCCGCTGAGATTTTAAAACAAGCAGAAAGTTGCTATTTAGCTCATTATCACCAGCATAAGTCTGGTGCAGAGAAAACAGATAAACATGAATCATACCACTCTGAATTTCCTAGCAAGCTTGAAGGAAAAACCAATATGCTTTCCCATATCAGCTCATTACCAAAGTTTCTTAAATTTTGCACACAAAAATATCCATGTAACACTTACTGCTTAGTAAGATACCTCTTGCAACACAGTCATAAAATATTTTAAGAATGCAGACCGCTGTCCAGCTGAACCTTTAACATTACCCTTCTCATAAAAAAAACTCAGAAATGCTATTTTTTGAGCATATGTCTTTCAGATGGGGAAGTATAATCGACCTATTAAGCAAGTATTAAAGCCCTATTTTACTACCTACTTCAATGGGATGCTAAGTCTATACTGCAGTTGTTTACTTTGTTGTTTGTATCTTAGCATTCATTGTCCTTCTTAGGTACTAAGCATACAGTGTAAGGCTATACAGATGTGTCGAAACAGAGTTTCAATGGAGTGTTGAAATACTACCATTTCTAAAATGCATCTTTCATGAAACTGCAAATGATGCTTTTTCATTAGTTTTAAAAAATGTTTATGTATAAGCACCTATTGAGATTTATATGATTACCTGACAACGTTTTATATTCCCTTTCTATCACCCTCTAATTTATACTTTCCTGCCATTTCCTGTGAGTATTGAGTGACAGGTTATTTGTAAGCATCATATTTATATTACCACCTTCTTTCAACACTGATAATTTTCACGCAGAAATATTCTGTCATACAACTCCCAATGTAGATATGTTTATATGTCAGCTAATTCTAAAAACTTGAAGACACGTATTTTATCCTTTTCAAAGATATTGAAAATAATAATAATACAACTTCAAAACCAGAAAATCCTGTATGAATCTAAGTTGTCGCTATTTATATATTGTAGTACCTAGTGGCTTAAGGACCAATTATGATAAATGAGGTAAATATATGTATTAAAAAACCCCAGACAACCTAAAAATCTTAAAATCTGAACAGCTGCATCTAGTGGTTCCTTCAGAAATAACTGTTATTTCACTTGCTCAGAAACATAATCTAGTCACCAGCTTTAAAATATTTTGATAACTGACTTTTATTTTAGGTGTCTACTATAACCTAGGTATAACTGTACCATTTCAGAAAAGATTTAACTCTTTAAAAAAATTCCAAATATAATTTTTTTGTGAACCAGAAATTGCTTTAAATAATTCTGAATAATCTGATTCTTGGTTTTATCTTTGTCCATTAAGAGCCTCCATGTTATCTTGGAAAGACACGTTCTTCTTAGAAGCAATGGTTAGAAGAGCTTATTAATACAGATGATAAAATCTACCACTCTGATCCCTCTCATTCACAAAACAGCAACAACAAGCAAACAAGCAAACATAACAATTTTTAAAGACTTCATAGACCCCCAAAGACTTTGCATATTTCAAAACAATGACATTTTCTTTCAAGAAATTAGTGACAATTCCCAGAAAATGTGGTTCATAGCTTGAGTCTGCATACTAGACAGTGTAAATCCTTGAGTGCTCTTTTGAAACTACGAGTTGCATTATTCAAGTTTTCAAAGTTTCTTTTGATTTAAATGGGTTTGGTAGTAAACATAGCTCACCTGACTTTCCTGCAGCTATACACAGTATTTCTTTGTTGGAATTAAAAAACGTCTCTGTGGAAACTTCTACATTTACTTTTAATGTTTAATGTAAATTATGGTCATACACTGAAGTGCAGGCATACAGACACTTCAAGTCTGGGGTGTCTATTGCCTACTGGAAAGTTCAGAAGGGGGATAGTCAAACTTGAATTAATAGTATTTATTTCAGTGATTCTTATTATGGTTTTCTGAAGAAAAGGAATTCAGCATTACCAGTACTGGGTTGTTCATATTATTGAAAAAAATTGCATAGTAAATAAATAATAAAGGTGGTACATTTCTTCATATTCCATTTTGTTTCTTCTTCCTATTCTGTGTCATGTGTTATGCAGAAGATGCAAATCAGCACTGGGAAAATGATACCAGCAATTTCACTTGTTATTATACGTAGTATATTTACAGTAATATGTTTTGAATGTGACTATAATAGAATTTCAGATATAGTTAATTTCATACCAAAAGAATAACACATGATAAGGATTTTTTTTTTCTTGCTTAAGTTAAAATCCTAATTACATTTACGCTGTGAAGTTTGGGAGCTGTCTTACAGTGCTATAAAAGGAAAACAATGAATCTGTACACTATTGTGCATTACACTTCATGCGTCCTTCATAGTGAAATCAGTGGAATATGGGCAAGGTTATCTTCCAGCAACAAATGAGTGTTCTCGAAACAGAGATAAGATTAACAAATGTAAGCTGTAAAATTCAGTAAGATTTTGAATTTGCCTTTCCCTGAAAATGTCTACCTATTTCATATACATGCATAAATGTATTTTATTTGCTTTCAGAGGACTAACAGTCTGCCTCTGCTAGACAGTGTGATAAATCACCTAGATTTGAGCTTCCATGCAACATTCTCTTAAATTATTTAAAAGTGGACTCAGAGTCTTAGACTCAACACAACCTATTCTACAGTGAAGTCTTTTTAGATGGGATTGCTAAGAAACAGTTATCATGTCTTCTACCATAGCTTCCTTATGTGGAGAAAAAAATGGCAGGTTTCTTAACTAGGCAGTTCTTTATATAGTAATTCAGACCCTGATTTGCTATTTCACTTTGTACATTCTTATTTTAAGTAAGCCACTTGAACATGTTTCAGCTGAAAGTAAAAATGCTTATACATCATATTAAAAATATTAAATATTATTTTCTATACGTAACTGTCTCTTTTCTTTCTATCAAGGGTAGACAATCTGCAAGTAATCTGTGTTGAACAGTCTGACCATGAAGGTACATAAGCAGAATGGATAAAGCATCGATAAACTCATATCGGCAAAGAGGCAAGAAGACTGTGCTGGCCAAAGACCAAATACTTCAACAAAGAAAGTATCTGATGTTGTAGGAGCACGAAATATGTAAAACAATATATTAAGCTTGTCCATCTCTCTCACCATCACTGCCTAACTGCTGTGCAAAATTTTTCTGGTGCTGTATTGCCTGGAGACAAGACAGTTTTTACATTGCGTCAGTATAATACTATTTACTTTATGCCTATATGCAGCAAGATATATATGTTGCCTTTCAGGGTTATTAGTCTCATTCTTCTCCACAGCAGTAGCATCAGCAAAAAAACCATGCACCTAATATTCTCCTTTACATGAGCAGCATGTCTTACGGAATTCAACTATAGGCTCTGACTCTTCTGGCCTTTAAGCTGTTGCAAAGCAAAAAGGTGAGAGATGCATGAGCTCCCTTCCACCTCCCTCTGTAGTTTCCAAAAAGGCCATGCACAGGAAATCAGTGTTATGGCCATCTAATGAAAGGAATGTGACTTCTGAACCCCTCCCTTCTCTGCTCTTCCTTTTTGGAACAGAGATAATGGTCAACAGGTGTAATTCACCACTAGCATCTGCCCTTCCACCTGCCTTTCAGGATACTAAAATGGCCAATGAAGCTCTTTTGTAGGAATAATTCTTCCTGTGCCTTTTACTGGACAGATGTTTTGGGCACAGAATTAGTGCCAATGGATTCTTTTTGTGCGATCTCTGAGCAATTCAGTGTTCGCAATTCCAAAATTGCTGCTTGTTTTTCCAAGAGATCTCAGAGATTTTAAGACTGTTTCCAGTATGGCTTTTTTAAAGTTCTTGAATTTTACTGATCAAAAGTATCATACAAGTGGTAATAAATGTAGTTTTTCCAACAGATCAACCTGACAAAAGGCAAATTTGTTCCAGTTAAACCAATGAGAAAGGTATATACTGGTGTTACGAAGGTCATTCTCAACACTGAGAGTCTGGTGATAGCAGCTGAAATGCTCAGCTCCTCTCTGCCAGGAGCAGAGCTTGAAATCTCTCAAGGGCTTTCAGTTTCTTCAGCAGCCCATCACAGAGGAGTTCACCCGGTTCTGGAAATTTACTACATACTCCGTATCACTGCAGGGCTGAGGAACTAACGTGGCAAGAAAAAGGGAATTTATCTAATATATAATTTAAATAGACATTTGGGCTAATCTTTTGGAAAGGTTGCAATTTTCTTATTAGCAAATGTATGTAGATATTTTTAAATGCCATTTTGATAGTGTTGTGCAAGAAATTGAAAAGTTTGTATCTTCTTTGCCTGAGTAAACACCAGGATGTAACTGTTACGCTGGAAGACACAATTCTTCCAGAAAGCATGTTAATGAATGTATCCAAATCTCACATACAGAACTGTTTTTCTTCTGTTTTTATACTAAATTAAGAAGCAATTAAATTAATTTTTATTTAATCATAGCTGGAACAATAGGATCCTCTTCCCAAGGTACAGACCACTGTGGCAAAGTCTGAATGGAAGCTCAGCCATGTAGTCTGAAAGGTTTCCTCTGAGACTTTTTGCAATTGTTATGGCTTTGGCATTGTTTTGATTACAGTTGACTGTCTGAGTACATGTGGGATGGACCAGAAAGCAAGCTGACAGTCAGATAAGCAGTGTGAGTTTGGTCTTGGGAGAAATAAAGTTTCTTTAAGTACAAGACTGTGTGGAAAGACAGTTTTAATTTCTAAACAATGAAAATTCTGTGTTTTCTTTTCCTTGAAAAGTATGTGTTATAAGCTCCCTAAGAGCTTCCCTATTCTTCTACACCAGAAAACTATCTTAGAAAGCTTTTCTGCTTATATTTGCCAGAAGAAGACACTCCTTCCTCCTCAGCCTCTCTGGCTGTGGCTCTCTAAGCATCTCATTTGGTTAAAACTGGAAGGGCATAGAGTTTTTATTTGGACACACTGAAAATAAATCCTGTGGATCCTAGCCACTGAAAAAGTGCTCCAAAAGCCAACTTAGAACAAGACTATCACTTGTATGAAATGAAAGGCCCATTGGATATGTTTACCCATAGGTACTTTGTGATCACCTTTTTAGAAAGCAGGTTAAAATGAAAAGAAATGAAAGCATTGATGAGCTGGCAATTGAAACATTCACTATGCCTTTTTTCTTTCACTTAGGCACTGTCTCCATACCATTCCACCCTACAACTGTTTTTCAGTCAATTTACATACCCAAGACAAAGTCAAATAATATTTTTATTTAAATACCAGTTTACTTGGAGAAGACTTTTCTCCTGAAGTTAAGCAAGTGCTTTTAGATTTAAAAGATACTTGGGTTTTACTTCAGAATTCTATAGTGGTTGATCTACTTGCATAAGTGACATGACCTTGACATGATCTTTTAATGAGATTTTCAGTAAAAGACAACAAAAGGCTGAGGCATATTTTTTCTGCCTCATAAGAAAATATTTGTTTGCTTTCAGAGAAGGATCTTGTTGCAATCCATTGCACCCCAGTGGAAGATGTAAAACAAAGAACTGTGAACTACTCTGAGTATGCAGTGCTCAGCATAAGAAATTTCTGAAAGGCTGTCTTGCTGCATGCTGATTGCTTATGCTTTATGCTGCACAAACACAAGACCAGAAACATCTGCTACTCTTTCAGCCCTTTTGCTCATTTATGTACCACTGATGTGGTTTGTGTTTATAATGTTTGCACAACTAACAGAAGGAGATACGACTAAGGTACATAAATTTAAACAGGGAGGATAGAATTTCAGGTTAGCAGTGATACTTGATAAGGGGCATCAGACTGGAATAAATTAACTAATAATTTCTGTGTTTAGGCTTATTGATTCATTCACTTTTATCTGTTTGGTCTTTTTTCACTGTGAGGTCTTGAGACAAACATGTTTTGCAGATAGGACCCATCTTCACTAATTTTAGCTTTATAAAATTTAAATAGTTAGTTGAAGATAATTCTTTAGGGCTCTCTTGTAAGTAGAGGAGACAGATAATTCTAGAGGGTGATTTAGTTCACTCCAAGTGCAAATTTATGGATGGGGTGAAATTTCCTCAGAATATGTCTCTGCCTCTCCTTTGATTAGAAAGGTAGTATAGTTCATCAACTTGGTTGCCTAACATGGAGACAGTACATCTGGATAAGAGAAATACCATCCTATGTCTCTCCATGATCAATCATTATGGAAAACTCTTCCTGATAATGACCTGGTAGATCAGGTCTGATTACTAATTAGGGTGCAGGTGCAAGACCATACTTCCCATATTTTTTCCTACTTGTTTCTTCTGACACTTTTTTCTGTCATCCAAGATGTGATCAAAGCAGATGGAGGTTTCTTCCAGGAATGGAACTTGACATGTCTAGTTAAGACAATAACGCTTGTGTTTTGCTTCAGGATCTGCTATCAGCTCACAAATTACTTCTCCTTCCTCACTGAATTTCATGTCTGCAGTTACAGGTTTATTTTAAATGTCTTGTGAAACATGCATTAGAAACAATTACTATACGAATACAAAAATAAAAACCCACAGAAGGAATTTAAAAGACTTTAGATAAAATAATATTTGCACAATTTTCCAGGTTAATCTGCTGATTTCTATTGCCCTATTACATGTCTTCGAGATATTTGACCTGAGGAGAATAAGATATGAATGATGTTCAATTTCTAGTAAATCAGTATTTGAAAGCAATGTCTATTCAAAAGAGTAGTTAAGTTATAAGTTCATCAAAATAACATTTTCATTTGCCATTTATCGGTGTTGATTTGCCATTTATGGGTATTCTGTCAAGGAAAATTAAAATGTGTGGTATTATATAAGAATTAGATCTATAGTAAGATAATAAATATTTAAATTTCTATAAACTCAAATGTCTGTACAGGAAAAATGTTTTCATTTTGGTTGTAAAGACTGATATTTCTGTATGAATGAGCAGGCACAAGTGGAATATTCCTTCTCCAATGTGTATGAAACTAAGCTTTTTGGAAACTCATGAGGAAGGCAACTGAAACCACAGAATCAGTTGTGGGAAAATATTTACATTTTGTTGCTTGCTAGTGTGTGCTTTCAAAATTCTTAGCATAAATGTACTGTTCTCTTGACTTATATTACCTGGCCCAATATAGCAGCACACCAACTTCATGTGGAATGATCAGAATCAGAAATATAATGCTGTGGTACTCAGTGTGGTGTGTAATATTTTGGATTACTTTTCTTTTTATGTCCTATTTTAGTACATCTGTGTTGCTTTCCAATCATTGCTATAAATCAGTCCTTCTTTTGTCTGGCAACATTACTGGTGCTCTTCTGCAACCAAAGAATCCCAAGGGGTTCTTCCTTGCTTGCACAAGCCTAGCCAGGGCTTAAAAAAAAAAAAAAAAAGAAAAGAGAGAGACCTGTCAGGGTGAAAGCAGAAGAGATCCCCCTGAAATAAATAAAATTATAAAAGTAGCTCTTTTGTATTGAAAGTATCTGTCTAGAACAGACATTAAACACACAGTTGAAGACAAAGTACTGGTAGACTTTGTAATCTGCCCTTAGATGACTGTTTCAGTACAGTCACAAATATTAAAATGAACACAGAATGTTAATGAAAGCTGAGTATTGTTTAGGCCTGAAGTAGACCATTGCACAATTCATTTCAAAATTTCTTGGAATTTTGAACAGTAAAAGAAATATTATGAAGATATAGCATTTGATTCAAATGTATTTTTCTAAGTAATCTATCCATTTTATGTTCTCCCTTTAGAGCTGATAAAGAAAAATAGAGCATGCACCATTGCATGGATTCACAGACAATATGGAGAAGGGCTCAATTTTGTTTCCTAAGGATACTGAGGTTTTCAGGGTGGTAAAGTTGACAGCTGTCTGGGAAAAACTGTGAAAAGGACCTTTGAATATTGAGTAACTGATAGAATAATTTAGTGTTGATTAAATGAAAAACAGTGTGAATGAGAAAAAAAGAGTCAACTTCATCCACACAGTGATAGTCCTGAGATCTCAGGAATGAAGCCTTGGCATTACAACTGGTAATTCTATTAAAAATCTAGTTAAGTGCTCAGTAGTGGCCAGAAAACTATACTAAATGCTAGGGATAATTAGGAGAAGAATAGTGAAAAGAAAAACCAAAACCAAAACACCAAACCAATATTTTACTCAACATGCACTGAAATAACAAAGTTCAACTATGTCCAGTGTAACAACTGCAGGGTTTTTAGCTTATGATTGAAGGAACCAACAGAATTAACACTCTTCCTCTCAAAAGGAAAAACTCTCTTTTGCCATAAACCATGAATTGGCAACCAGTCTTAGGTTGTCCTGAAGTAATGGACTCCATAGCTCTGACTTTTGGGTCATTGCCCAGCAATGAATGCAAGAGTTTCACTTGGCAATGTGGTTTCTGAAAGCATATTGAAATATTTAATCAAAAGTTTGGAAATGTAAAAATTGACCAGCTCTGCTGAGTAATTCTGGCCCTTTCTGAAAGGACTAACGATTATATCTTTAGGCATAAATAAATCTTCTAGGTTTGAGTAGCATTGGCAGTGTGGATTAGGACTTCCAAAGTGAGATGTATGTCTGGAAAGGCTCAGCAGTTCATTCAAGGAGCTGTCAGCACTCAACAGCTCCCATCTGCCTTTGCCTTCAAATTAACAGGCTGCATTTACAAAAACTTGTTTGGAGAGAAGATAGGAGACTTTCTCTTCTCACTACTATCACCATGAGTATTTGAACATGGGCTTTGCACTGTTCTCTGATAGACCATCTGAGTGAAAGGAGAAAGAGGCAGGCTACAGAAAAAGCAGATGCTGTGAAAACAAAGGGGGAAAAGGCATCATCGCTAACAAATCCACAACCTGGACACCCACAAGTCTATGGGGCCTGATAGGATCCACCTGGGAGTACTGAGAGAGCTGGCAGAGGAGCTTGCCAAGAAAAGGAAAGAAAAAAAAAAAAAAAAAAAAAAAAGCCACTCTCCATCATTTATCAGCACTCCTGGTTAACAGGGGAGGTCCCAGATGACTGGAGGCTTGACAATGTGACACCCATCTACAAGAAAGGCCAGAAGGAGGGTCCTGGGAACTACAGGCCTGTCAGCCTGACCTCCATACCAGGGAAGATTATGGAGCTGTTCATCTCACAGGGCATGTACAGGACAACCAAGG
>NW_010555460.1:0-29644 GCF_000687285.1 Phaethon lepturus | reverse complement strand
ACCTAGTGTTTCTGTGATTCTGTTATTCTGTTTTTTCTGTGATTTCTGTGAAATGCACCAATTGCTTCTGGTGGAATTAACATATTTTCATATCTCATCCTTACCAAGTAAAATATACTGACAATATCCTATAATTATCTTGCTAGCGCTTACTTGCATAAACAGAGTTGGTCACTCAGTACTTCCTCCTGCACTAAATATCCAGTGAATGATAGCCTCCTGTCCTAAAAGCCTTACCCATTAAGCTAGTTACCCAAATGTAGGTGCATCTGACTGACATGTTTATAATCTGGAGTTTCATACAGTTCTGAACAGCTGTTCCTAATCAGAAGTTACACGTATAAGGAAATTTTGCCCTCGTGCAGCCTTCATCAGAATCAGCAGTGTCCATTAACTCTGCTCCTACTGCTGTTTCAGCAGCAGACTACTTCTATGATTGTTTTTGGCATAATCAGTTTTTAAACCATACCTAAGTTATGTTCCTTTCTCTGCCACTATTCATTTTCTTTGCAGCCTACTATGAAGAATCTTATCAAAGTCTTTGTGAAAATCCTAGAACATTATGTCTGACAGGTAACCTTTATGTACTTTACCTACTTTTTTTCCAAAGAAGTCCAGCAGGCTGAAAAAGCACAATCTTCCTTAGACGAACTCTGGTACTTTCACCCCATCATACTACGCAAACGTACTACTCTGTCTTCAATTATAATCTCCGGTTTACCTGAAATTCTCAAGAAACCTCCTACACTATAACTCACGATCTCCTGCCTGCTCTTGTAAGGACAGTATCACAGTAGTGACACTGCAGTCTTCTGCAACAATTACTGGTTAAGAAATACAGCATGCTCTACCCATTCTCAATTTTCATAAATGGTTTGGTTCAGATTATTTAAAATTTGCAGAATGCTCTGAAGTATACATGACATTTCACACATACATAGCAACAGGCCAAGTCTCTGTCCTGTGAAACTTACAGCCTAGTTCATAAAGCTATTTAGAGGAATGTTACCCAGATCTAATTCACTTCTGCTTTATTTCATACAGGTATTTCTATGGAAAGAAATTATATATTATTCAATCAGATGTTTTATGAAATAATAATTTTGATGCTCACTTTAGGGACTCTGAGAAGGTGGAAGAGAAACAATTAAAATATACAACTAGAAAGCTGTATTATATGTGTGTTTCTATATCTCCCTCATCAAATCATAGAATAATCAGGGTTGGAAGGGACCTTTAAAGGTCACCTAGTCCAACCCCCCTGAAGTGAGCAGGGACATCTTCAACTACATCAGGTTGCTCAGAGCCCCATCCAACATGACCTTCAATGTTTCCAGGGATGAGGCATCTACCATGTCCCTGGGAAACCTGTGCCAGTGCTTCACCACTCTCTTTGGGAAAAATGTCTTCCTTCTAGCGAGTCTAAACCTACTCTCTTTTAGTTTAAGACCATTACCACTTGTCCTATCACAACAGGCCCTGATAAAAAGTCTGTCCCCATCTTTCTTATCATCCCCCTTTAAGTACTGGAAGGTGTCCCCAGAGCCTTCTCTTCTCCAGGCTGAACAACCCCAACTCTCTCAGCCCGGCCTCAGAGGAGAGGTGTTCCAGCCCTCTGGTCATTTTTGTGGCCCCCCTCTGGGCCTACCTATCTACAGTTATTACCAATACAATCTCCCATAACATAAGACTGATAATCACTTTCTAAAAGATTAGGGAATTATTTAAAACAAAAAGAAAAGCATATATACCAATAGCTGATCTTAAACTATTGTTTTGCAAATGAGACCATCCATGTCAAAATATACTCTCAAAGCTGCCTGTTCACTACAATGTCATGGTAGCTTTCAAAGGTGTAATTGAAACATCAGGCTTGAAACTGGGATTGATTCTTTATTAGAAAACATGAAGCTCATGCTCAAACCTTATTTTCTCTAAGTACTTGATGGGCCAATGTACACATTATACTTAGAGGTAGCACTCCAACTTTTTTTTTTTCTTCCCTTATTGGCATCTCTCTGGCCTATTGCCATAAGAGAAAGTGGCTTGCAGCAGAGGCAAAATGCCTCTGAAGATCCTACAAGATTAGGGAATAGGAAGTGGCCTCCTCTGGCAGTCATCTTGAAAATGCTAGATAGAGGAAAATAAGCTGTCAGCTTTACCTCCAAGCAAACTAATATATATGTGACTACTAGGAAGGAATTGTTTAGGAGCAAAAAGCTACAATATCTGCATAGTTATGCCAAGATGTTGCTGCTCATTGGAAGCAGACTCTACATTTTCTGCTGGTGACTGACCACTGAACTGTAATCCCCCACTTTATATTACCTTTGTAAAGAACTGATTTGCTGTGGGCTTTTTAGGAATTGTTTGGCTAATTGCTGTTTCTCCATTGTTTTTTCTCCATATATACATACACAAGAATACATCTATGTGTGTACATACACTTTAATATTCCCACACTATTTCCAGAACAAATGGGGGAAAACTAAAGTGAAAAAAGAAAATAATTAGCTTGCTTAAGAGAAAACCATTAAGCATACAAAAACCAGCAATAGTTGACCACGTGAAGAACGCACACTGACAGCCCCCTCCTGTGTTCAAAGCAGTGTAAAAGTGAATATGTACGTAAGTTAGTAAAGCTTTAGTAACAGAGTTAGAAATAGGAAGGGAAACTTGGGGTTGAGGAGCAGGTGGACAGGATGGAAGTATCTTTTAACTAATTGGTGTTTTTTTATTATATTCATTTTTATGGCTCATCACTACTACTGTGACAAACTGCATTCAGTATTCCATCATTTTTTTGTAGGTTATGATGAGGAACAAAGAAAACAGCTTGCCAGCTCAGTGGATTTATGTTTACAGTTATCTATGAGCCTCTTTCTGTGTGAACTCTGGTCTCTGAGCTACACTGACACTTAATTGCTTCTAAATAATGACAGTCTTCCAAATGTTTTCATTGCTTGACATTGCCAATAGAGAGTCCAGATTTGACAGGAGAGTTGCAAAGACATGTGAAGCATTCTCATTTACTGACTTGACTATAAGTACGAGACAGAAATGTATCTCAAATACACGTGACTCAGTTTCTCAATCACTGATAATTGTAAATGAATGTAAACATGCGCAGGGTCAACGCTGGAGAAGGAAGTTGTGGAGGGAGCAGGGGGCTAACTATCTGAAAAACAGCAAATCTGTTTCCATTTTAATTCAGAACATAAAATGCCACTGTGAATTTAATTCTCAAAATTTCAAACAAACGTGGTTGTAGAGGAAAGTAGTTGTGCTTGGGTAGAAAACTCATCTAAAATAAATACTCCATCTACATTAGTTCAATATTATAATTTTTCTTATTTGTCTATTTTATGCTGTAATTTGGTGTTTTAATATAAAAGAAAGATGATACCTTAAAAGAATACAATTATCAAAACCCATGAATTCATGGGTGTATTTTTGTCCTTAGGAAAGAAATCTAGATTTACTAGCAATGTGTTTTAGAAATGGTGCTATTCATTTGTTTTACAATTCTTGGCACAATAAACCAAGTCACACTGTAAGATTAAGCTGAAATTTAAGGAAATACTACTAAGCATATTTCTGACTAGCAAAAAGGGACGTTAAAGCTAATAACAGATGACATCAAGACACTCAGAGCTAATGAGTTCCTTTTTTATTTCAGCCTTTTTAAAAAAAAAAAATGTTGCTTTGATTAGGTGATTAACACAATAAGATTATTTTAAGAAGTGAAAGATCTAGGAATAGTTTGGGGTTAAAGACTACTTAGATCAATCAGATCTTTTCAGATTGGTTGAATCTCATTAAATTTATATTAAACTCATACAGGTGAGACATGGCAAAGAGCTCAAGCAAACAACCCCCACTAAAGCTGTACTTGCTCGGTGTAAGGCAGTTCTTTCTCTGCACCATGGTCCAGGAACTGTGCATCAGTGACATCAAATCTTTCTAGTTCAGCTGAGCATCTTTTTATCACTTCTTCAGCTGTCAGCAGGGCCTCTGCAAGTGGGGCAGAGAAACTGCAACTGCTTCATGGCAGCTGGTAACAAAGGAAGAGGAAACACAAGAAGAGGGAGGCAAGGAGACAATGGCAGAAGTCTTTGGGGAAGAAAAAGGAGGAAAGGAACTGCACCTAATGGGACATGGAGCACATTTTGAAGGGTTAGGAGACCCCATTATAAAGGACTTGGAGACTTGGCTGAGATAATGTTAATGTCACTAGCAAGTATTTTTGAAAATTCAAGATGAGATTTCAAAAGATTGAAAAAGTTAAAATAATACTATCTTCAAAAGCAGAAAAGGAAAGAACAACAAACAAAATAATAAATCAGTAGTGGAAATTATAAAAATATTTGTAAACATCAGGAAGATAATAATCAACTGCTAACTCAGATTTATTACAAATCGTGGTATGTCTGCTTTCATAAAAAGCAGTTTCAAATTTCTTTTTTTCAAAGACCTTTGAAAATTGTTCAGCTGTTTAAATGAAATATTTTTAAGATGAACAATGTTAATTTCTACTGCATATGAAATCACTCTTGCACCAGTACTCTAGAAGGGTTATGGTATGTCATGCTTTGAATGGGATGTCTGGGAAGATGTCAAAATATGTTCCTTCTACTGAACTTGTACAGATAATTTTTTCAATTGGTAAAACCAAAGGAACAGTTTAACAAAACTGAACTTAGAACAATGCACTAAAAATGAGACAAAAATGTATAACAAGAGCTAGGAATTAATTTTGTTTTACTTGAATAAGGGTTCTGTCAATAATATACACAGATTTAAGCTGAAATTGTATGCACACCAGATATCCAGATCCTTTAGGCACCCTATCAAGCTTTCAATACCACACTTAAATTTGAACGAAGACCATAACACGATAAAAAAGTTTGCATTTCATCCTTTTAAATCCTATTTTTCCTCTTAATTCCTTATCACTTAATCTCTGCATTATAGTTTTCCACTACCTTGGTGGACTTCAAGATGACCTGATGGGGACTTTTCAGGCTGAAGATCAAACAAGCTTTACTACTACAGTTTGTAAAACGTGAAACAGCCATTTGACTCATTCAAAATGCAATTATCTTTTAGACTGCTATGAATATGGGCTTATAGCCAGTATCCTTTAAAAGCTCAGGTTAAGGAGCCCATATTTATTGGTGTCATTGAGATAATTGCATTTGATTTTCTTTTCTGGCTGTAAGAACTTCCAGTAGCAATTTTATTATCTGACCTAAACGTATAAATGATTACCAAAACGTGACTTGGCAAGTGGCAGTTTAAACACTGCCTGCAAGCCCATCATGCCTTAAAAGACATAATATATTTTTTAAATAAAACTCTAGAGATGAAATGCTGGCTTCCTTCCTGCAGGGAAGAACTCCAGCATAAAGTCATCAAGATATTGTCAGGAAAAAAATAACAACAAGATACTAAATATGAAGGCTTTTATGCCAAACAGGAACAGGCACCCAGCTGGCAAATACGACCATCATTAGATATTAATGCAACTCCAACCTGTATTAGTTTTAACATTAAATTATTAGTCAAGCTTCTACACTACGTTACCATTTAGCCTTACTGAACCTGGAGATGGAGTTCCAGTGTCAAGTGAATAGAATTAAACAACACTGATCTCATTGTAAGCAAAAATTATACACTGGAGGAGAGCAGAGAGCCCACAGAGGAGACATCTGCAATGTGGAGTCAGCAAACTGGGGTACTCCTCAATGCTGCAGCATCATTTATTCATTATGTGAGCAGGAAAAACAGTTACAGTCACTCAGTGTTATGGTCCTTGGTAAATCTTACACCATGCCCTTTCTGCATCCATCCATATATATTAGTATCAGAGTCTTAAACAGCATGTGTTAGAGGCAGTAATGCTTTATTTGGGCTGCAGACTTGCAGGAGTAGTCCACTTCCATCCCACATGTAACGAACACCCTCTTTATGGTGCACATGGTGGTGCAGAATTCTTGGAGTTTAATCCCCAAGATCTTGACCCAGAATGGCACTACAACTTTTGTACTTCATTCACCTCCTTTTCCTTTTATGTTGCTTGCAGTCGCAAACTCAGCTGCCCAACATTTCCGCACGCCCTTTTTTACCACTTGCGGTAAGATAGAAAAAAAGAGACATCTTCACAGTGCTGCAATAACAGAATTTTATTAGAGGGCTTCCCATTTCGATCTGCCTATTCCTTGGGCAAGTATATTTCCTATAGATCTTCTATACCTTCCTATTATTCCGAAGGGCTAACATTCTGCTTGTCTTTTGCTTATTGTTTATTCTTTATTCCACAAAAACATCAGTTCTTCAAAACTAGAAGTCTCTGACAGCCACAAAAACTTGTGAATCAGTGTAATATTGTAGCCTTGCTCCCGGGTACAAAGAAAACAGTATACCCTACACAATTCATAGTAACCAGATGGCCTTTAGCTGATATAAACACATTTATGAAAACTTTTTTTACTTAAACAAGAAGAAAGTGATTTGCAGGTTACATTTAAAGGTAAGACCAGATGAACTACATAAAAAAAATATGATGCCACTGCCAAAACTATCAAAGAAAATTAGAAGAAATTGTAATACAGGAAATTAAGTGCTAACAAAATAATAAGTTCCAAAGGAGGCTGATAGCTGAATCCAGACTACTGGACTGAAAGAGATTAGTACTTAAAAAAATCCAGAAAAAAAACCCTCATATCAAAAGGAGAAAATAAATAAAAATATCTACAGGCAGTTAGGTTTTTACTGTGGAAGTAGCGTTTTAACTGTTAGATAAAGATGAAAAGCAACTCACAAGGAACAGGTTGTGTCAAATTAAGTGCAGACTTAAGACAGACTCCTACTGTTCTACTTGTCATACTAATCTTCCTAACTCCATTAACCACATAGAGATCATAAACAAGGAAAAAGTCTTCTCACTTACCTTGACAATATCTGCATGCATTCTCCATGTTTTCCTACTTAATATAGTCACATTTGGAATCCATCTAAGGGTAGCATTCAAGATTAAGGCACTTAATGAAGACTCAAATATTGGGTCCAATACCATTTAACATCTTCACGCTGATGATGGGACAGAGTGCTCCCTCAGCAAGCTTGCAAATGATACACAAGTGGGAGGAGTGACTGATACACCAAGGGGTTGTGCTGCCATTCAGAGGGATCTCAAGAGCCTCGAGAAATGCATCAACACGAACCTCACTGTTCAACAAAGGGAAATGTTGAGTCCCGCACCTGGAATAACCCCATGCACCAGTACAAGCTGGAGGCCAAACAGCTGGAAAGCAGCTTTGTAAAACAAGATTTACCAATTCTAGCAGACACCAAGTTGACCACGACCCAGCAATGTGCCCTTGCTGCAAAGGCAAACAGCCTCCTGGGCTGCATTAGGAGGAGTGGGGCCAGCAGGTCGAGGCGGGGGTAATCCTTATCCTCTACTCATCACTGGTGAGGCCACACCTGGAGTGCTGTGTCCTGTTCTGGGCTACCCAGTACGAGAGACACGGACATACAGGAGAGTCCAAAAAGGAGCCACAAGGATGATTAAGGAACTGGAGGACCTCACATATGAGGAAAGGCTGAGAGAACTGTGACTGTTTAGACTGGAGAAGACAAGGTTCGAGAGAGATCTCATTGATGTCTATAAATAGATGAAAGGAGGATATGAAGAATATGGAGCCAGACTCTTCTCAGTCATATCCAGTGACAACAGGACAATAGGCAGCGAGCACAAATCCAAATAGAGGAAATTCCATTTAAATGCAAGAAAACACTACAATTGTTTTTTTTCTACCTGACACATTGAACTTTTTTGCCTTTTATTCCTTCGAACCAGGTGGTCTTCACATGGAGTTCTGTTTTCTATGTACTTTTTGCCATTCTGTATGAGTCTGTTAAATGATAAAGAAAGGGAACACTAAAGAAGATGATTCTTCTTTCCTCCCCACAACCTCCAGACCTCGCAAAGACCTGCTGAAAGCAGCCAGTTCTGCAGAGTTAACTCCATTTGCCTTAACAGTATCATTTTATCGTCACCACCTTTGGGGTACTGGTGGATGAAAAGCTGGACATGAGCCGGCAATGTGCGCTCACAGCCCAGAAGGCCAACCGTATCCTGGGCTGCGTCCAAAGCAGCGTGGCCAACAGATCGAGGGAGGGGATTCTGCCCCTCTGCTCTGCGCTGGTGAGACCACCCCTGGAGTCCTGCATCCAGCTCTGGAGCCCTCAGCACAGGAAGGACGTGGATCTGTTGGAGAGGGTCCAGAGGAGGGCCACAAAAATCAGAGGGTTGGAACACCTTTCCTGTGTGGACAGGCTGAGAGAATTGGGGTTGTTGAGCCTGGAGAAGAGAAGGTTCCAGGGAGACCTTATTGCAACTTTACAGTCCTTAAAGGGGACTTATAAGAAAGATGGGGACAGACTTTTTAACAGGGCCTGTAGCGATAGGACAAGGGGTAATGGTTTTAAACTAAAAGAGGGTATATTTAGACTCACTAGAAGGAAGACATTTTTCCCAATGAGGGTGGTGAAGCACTGGCACAGGTTTCCCAGAGACGTGGTAGATGTCCCATCCCTGGAAACATTCAAAGTCAGGTTGGATGAGGCTCTGAGCAACCTACTCTGGTGACAGATGTCCCTCCTCATTGCAGAGGGGTTGGACTAGATGATCTTTAAAGGTCCCTTCCAACCCAAAGATTCTACGGTTTTATGATTATCACTATACCACTATAGTACAGCAAAGAATTGCATTCCTCAGTGATGGAGTTTGGTTTCTGTAAGTGTAACTTGGTACTTGGCCTTTGCATCCTGTGTTATATGACTGAAGACTTCTTCCTATTTCACATTTTGTACAGTTCTAGACAAAAAGTTATGCAAACATAACTGAAAGAGAGGATCCCAAGAGTAAAAAACGTGGACTTGAGATTAACTTACACTCAGCTTCCACTCTTCTGTGCATGCTCTGCACCAGATTTTTAAAGGTAGAATATTGTTGCCATGATCATGCTTGTAGCTTAAGCATCAACAGCAAGTATTCTAATAAAAAAAAGCTAAACTCTTAGCAAAGACCATGTTTTCAGACTCTTGGGGGAGGGGGGGGGAGGAATCAATTATCTAACATCAAAGCAAAAATTCCAGAGAGGCAGACAAAGCCCTTCTTCAAAGGGAGCTGTGTAGCAGCCATACCGTGTCAATGACAGAGAAAAGCACACGGCAGTCTGATGCTAAAAGATTCACAGTTGGGTCCTCAGTAAATCTTCTCTGAATTGCCCTTTCCCACTGAAAGAGCAAGTAGCAGTAGCAAGATAAGAGCACCAGGAATAGGTGTTATAAAACAAGCACCTGACAAATTACAGTTAATAAAAAAAAATCTCCTATTATGGAGAAAGCTAGAATATTAAAGTGTGATTAACAGCCAATAAAGTAACATATAACAATGTGACACCATCTTTAGCTAAATCATTTAACTTATCATGGAGAGGATTTAATGGCAGCAAAGTAACATTTTTCAAGAAAAGTGTAGTTCTGGCTTTTGTCAAGCAGCAAAAAGTCATGTCAGCTGTACATCTGTGTAGCATGCTCCCGCATACTACGGTTAGCATTTTGTCAGCATGGCAAGATGCATTTTCAGAACTCGTCTTGCTGTTGATACAAATATTTTTTACCTTGCAGCTTCCATCATGTAACACCAAAATACACATGCAAAAGCTTTCCTGCTTCTGTGACCTTACTGAAATCCTATTTTTGCCATTAGACTTTGCTGCTGCTACTATCTTACCTTTTGTAGCCTTTTTATGACTGCAAACAGCAATATGAGGGTTATTCCTCTCCTATTCCTCAACTTTCTCACCTGTTTTCACTTTTTCTTGTCCTGCAATTCATTTCAGCTATAAGCTGTTGTGTTTTTACTTCCTACATGCTTGTACTCCTATGTTAGCTTCCATTCCAATTATTTCAAGCTTAATTATCTAGCTTGTCTCCTACTCCTCTTGTCTCCATCATCCCAACCTGTAGTAGCTGATCAGTAGCTCAGCCTATCCTCCTACTACCATTCTGCATCTTTGACTACCAATCTATGTGTTTGAGATTTGTAGATTTTTTTCTTTAAATGTTGTTTATTCATACAATTCAATTCACAAAGACTTACTTGCTCTTCAGGGCATTCATTCAACTAAGCTCTGATGCCTTAGACACATGCTGGTTTTCTCTGCTCAAAAACTCCCGTTTCCTCAAAAGGAAACTCATATTATCCAGACCAGCATTCTCCCTTCTTTTCCCACTGTCCTGCCGATTCATTATCAGTCTTCTTTGCTGCAACCCTGTAAATTAATAACTTTAATACATCAGTGTTTATTTAACTTGAGAAAAAACAGGATGCTGGTTTTGAAGTAGTACATTTGATAAGCATGCAGGCTGTTACTGTATCTTTGCTTAGTTTTATGAGGTGGTGAAATTACTACCTCATCTCCAAAAATACAAGCAAGACCAGCAATGGAAGAGTGATTAAGATACATGTTTTACAACTTAATGTGTTTGACATTTGTTGAAGTCAAAATACAATGTGTGGGTGCACAAAAGGTGGAATAAAGTCAGAAGTGGGCAGAAGCAGCTTGCTATTTAAGAAACAAAGAAATGCCTACAAAAAGATAACTGTGTTGCAAGAGGTATATTAAGAATGACTGGATTATATTATTTTGCAGAAGAAAGAGTAGTGCAGTTGTGAGAGACTGAACCATGGGGCAAACCATGGGGCATTTGTCTCAAAGATTGTTCGTCTGGGCGAGGATTCCTTTGGCTGGCGATGGGAGTGGCTGCAGGGCCACGGAGACCTGTGGTTGGTGCTACAAGGCCCCATCATGCATCACCGCGTCATGCGATAGCCGTGTGACAGTCACGTCAGGAGCGGGCTGGGGCCGCGTGAAGCATATGCACATGTGCAGATGGGCAAGTACGTGTCGTTGTCATGGAATCTGCAGCCCGTGAACGAGAATAAAAGGGACTGCCAAGACGTCTGTGTGTGCGCGCCGCCGCCGCCGCGATCACCTACCACCGAAACATCGAGAAGTTTGGACCCTGGGACACCGCAAATCCATGGTGGTGACTTTCCTTGCTTGCTTGATTTCTGTCTTTTTATTCCACTCTGTCCTATCACTATTAGTTTCTTACTTTTAATTATCGCTACTAATTTTTTTTTATTTTATTTTTGATAATAAAAGTTGTTTTGGGTATACGGCATTTGACTTCATTTGTGTCTTAATCTCGCTCTTGGTATCATATCGAAACCTCCCCCGACATTGGATCAGGACAGCAGTCTAGATCCTATTATGAGAGCAGGAAGGCCTTCCTATCCAGACCAGGATGCACTGGTTATTGGTTGTTACACTTGCAGAGATAATCAAGAACAACTTCCAAAGATATTAGTGGAGAGAACAGCTGGAGACATGATGGGTTCAATACTTACCTGGAAAAGACCAAAGGTTGCCAAAACAAACAGGCCTATTACAGATGACAACAGAAAGCCTCTTTATGGACATGTCCACTGGAAAGAGCTCAACTGAACTGAAACTTTGAATGAGCAGGTAATATGAAGAGCAACACTTGGCAGGGGCACCTCCAGAACAGACTCCAAACCTTTTTGGTGGCATTTACAGGCAACTGTGTTTCACAGTGATCAGTTTCCGGACAAACAAAAAGTGACAGAAAACATTTATGTATAGTACCACACTATATTTACATAGCACCTCACACCTGCCTCCTAGAACTTGTAATCCAAGTGAGACAAGGAGACATGGCATAGGACAACAATTCAGGAAAGGGAAAATGTAAGAATTATGAAAAAGAACAATAAAAAGAAAGTATTAAGAACTTTTAGGTGCAAAACCCTCACTAAAAGGTGGAAGACACTGAATGATTTATTATGCAAATATATTTATATAGTATGTAGCAGATACCAGGACTTCCCCCCACCTCTGTCCACTACGCAGCCCAAGTAACAGGCTTCCATACACCCAGCTCCTGAGCAGAAAGCACTACAGGGCTCCTGTACCCAACAGACCCATTGTACGAGGCACCTTTAGAAAGATGGCACCCAGAAAAGATGGTTAGTGGGCATGGGATATTCAACTATTTCAAAAGAAGCAATACCAACAACCAAAGAGATTACATATTGCAGCCTCTGAAGAATACTTCTTTTGTTCACTAGCAGTAATTATGTTCCTCAAACACGACTTCCCAGATTTGCTCATGGATGCACATGCTGCATCATCTCTCAATCTCATGGTCATGCAATTTACTTACAGCATAAGGTTAATTCTACACTTCCACAGGGCTAGAAGTAACAGACTTGAACATGAGTTATGACTCATGTTCAGGCACAAAAGAAAAATCTTAAAAATTAACTTTAAACTCTGAAGTGATGAATCATCATGTTGTCTAACTACTGGTACCCATGTTTTCTAACTACTGGCTTGCTTGTAAAGTTGTACAAAACAGCTGAAAGATATCCCTTTAGGAATGAACACAAATGGACATCAAAGACTACTTTTTTTTCCCCTGCAGTTGTCAGTTTTTTTTCTTAAAGTGATGGTAAAATTTTTATGACAGGTTTATCTTTGGATTTTTGCCTACTTAAATACTGAAACACACTCTCATCCTACAAGACTCCTAATTCTAGACATCTAAGCTTATTTAACCGAGATTAGCTAGCACCTGAAAATTACTTTTTAAAGGTCTCCCATAAATTGTTATTGTAAAATGGTACTGTTTTTCTTTTAGAATAACTCTAAGTCAGAGTAAGATCATTATCTTGGCAGCACTGTGACATGCCCGTGGACCAAACATCGTTTCCCAATCCATGCACCTCAGTCTATAAACTTTTAAATCATGAGAGATGGGAAAGTTTTAGAATTCAGAGGTCATGAGCTTGTAATGGCATTTACACTACTTGGCATTCAAATGAGAGAATAAGTTCCAGACGGCCTTTTGTCAGCCAGATCAAAAAGTACCTTATGGAATACCATAAGCAATAGAGATGTCCCACAGGCTACAAGACAGTTTTACCCTAATTCACCCACTCTTTTCAATGGGAAGACATGGATAGTGAGCTGTTGCCTGGACTGAAAGCTTCTAGGACACATAGTAACACTGAAAGTTTAAATTTTTGAAATTATATCCCCCAATAATGAATTAATAAACAATGCTGGTGAAAAATTATCCAAAGCTTCACATCTTGGAAAGTGATCAGCTCAAAAACACTTTAGCCTTTCAAAATCTAAAATCACTTTGATATCACTGGCAGCACGCTGCGCAAACTGTCGTTGAAGGCAGAAGCAATATAATGCAGATACTCTCCGCAGTTTCAGAGTTAAGAGAACTTGCTTTTACTAAGCAGTATTGTGTTATTCAGCAAAATTTTATCAGTGATAAACCATAATAGAAGAATTATTTAATCTTTAATCTTAGGGATACGATATCATTATTTAATACTATTTTTGTTAAGCTTTGGGAAAGGCTTTGTTGACATATTAAAAAAAAAAAGAGAGAGAGTTAAAATTTTGTTTTCCTCTGCTCTACCTGTAAACAGAGACCCCAGAAGCCACCTGTGCAACAGAATCACGAGTCAAGAATGTATTTTTGGAGACCACTGAAGAAACCATGTCATTTTCAATCGAGTAGCAAATAGAAAAAAACATGCCAAAAATACCTTATTTAATTCTCATTCACTGTATTTTCTACCCAAACTCCACTACTCGACAGAATGTTCCCTGATGGTCAGCTGTTTGAGGCAGCCCATATCACAATGCAGTTTAAAAAAAACAGTAAAATAACGCACTTAACACTGACTAATATAGGACCACAATACTGCAAATTTGAGTGTGGTGAATCTGTACTGCAATCCACAATATTCAGATGACTGCATATTGTACAGTGCCATCCCCTTATGACCACATTCTGAACCTATAACAGTATTGTTAGATTTAGAATAGTCCAATTTAGAAAAGCCTTAGTCTAGCTAATAAATTTTCTAACATCTAATATAATACCTAATATTCTAATATATCTAATCATTATTAACTATGCACAGAAGAAAAAAATGCTACGTCCTGTAAGTTACCCTTGATCATTCTTTTCTCCTGGTGTCTTGTTAGGAGGAGATTCCTTCTTCCATAAAAAGCAATTAAAACAATAAAGAAATACAGTAAAGTAACAATCACAAAGAAAGAGGTCATTATAATAGATTTCAAAAAAAAGCTTTCCTTATAGCCTTGAACCTTAGAAGGAATTTTTGCCTACACATTTACACCTATGGAAGGTTGAGGCCCTTGGGAGTAATGTATGTGATAACAAGCAAGACACCTGCGCCTCTGCAACCAAGTAGCTACATTACAGAATGAAAGGTTTACTCAAAAGCAATGGGGTAACAGTTAAACCCTTTATCTTGTGTGAAAAAAAGAGGGCTTAACCAAAAGAAAAGGAAATAAACTGGCGCTCAGGAGATCTATGAGCAGTTCCTAGTCTGATCACAGATTTCCACTATGAACTTGTGCAAGTAATTTAACCTCTCAGTGCTTCAACTCTTCATCTCTAAAGTTCCAATTCCTATTTCTATTTAATTTGTCAAAGAACATGCATGACAAATGCCTATATAGATGCAGAGATAAGCGCAGTGGTATGCCTGTATTTAAGAACTGCAACTGTCCAAAACAAAAAACCGTGATATATATACTGGCCATAAAACAACACCAGGGCCCTAGAGGAACACCTTTGTTCCTTTCCTAATATTTTAGCCAAATTGAGGACTAGTCTATAGTTTCTGCAAACTTGTAATGATCTAAAAAAAACCTTTAGTAGCATTTAGTTGCAATTCATATATTTTGCATCTGAATGTGTAAACATTTATCTCTGTTGTGCTGACAGAAAAATTGTCCCAACACAAATGGCGTAATAATCATAAAATGATTTGTGTTGGAAGGGATCTTTAAAGATCATCTAGTCTAACCCCCTTGACATACGCAGGGACATCTTTCACCAGACCAAGTTGCTCAAAGCCCTGTCCAACCTGACCTTGAACACTTCCAGGGATGCGGCATCCACAGCTTCTATAGGCAACCTGTTCCAGTGTCTCATCAACCTCACTGTAAAAAATGTGTTCCTTCTGTCCAATCTAAATGTATCCTCTTCCAGGTTTAAACCTCTGTTCCCTGTCCTGGCACTACTGGCTCTGCTAAAAAGCCTGTCCCCATCTTTCTTATAAGTCCCCTTTAAGGACTGTAAAGTTGTGATAAGGTGTCCGCAGAGCCTTCTCTTCTCCAGGCTGAACAACCTCAACTCTCTCAGCCTGTCCACACAGGAGAGGTGTGCCAGCCCTCTGGTCATTTTGGTGGCCTCCTCTGGACCCTCTCCAACAGGTCCATGTCTTTGCTGTGCTGAGGGCTCCAGAGCTGGACACAGGACCCCAGGTGGGGTCTCACCAGAGCAGAGTAGAGGGGCAGAATCCCCTCCCTCGACCTGCTGGCCACGCTGCTTTGGATGCAGCCCAGGATGCAGCTGTCCTTCTGAGCTGCGAGCTCACATTGCTGGCTCATGTCCAGCTTTTCATCCACTAGTACCCCAAGTTCTTCTCCTCAGGGCTGCTGTCAACCCATTCATCACACAGTCTGCATTGATATTGTCCTGACCCAGGTGCAGGACTTTGCATGTGGCATAATGCCTGATGCCCATGTGGAAGTATATAATTGTTTGCTAAATTGATACAGAATTTTTATGAACACATTAAAAAAAATCAGAATAGCAAAGTGGAGATTTTGTAAAGAAACACATAATATGGAAAGTTTTGTATTCTTAAAGTTAGACTTTGGCAGAGGGGGTGGAAACATTTAAGGTAGCTGTAATCAAAATTCATTCAAAGTAAGAACTTGTCTGAGATGACATGTATATCACAGTAACTTCTGTAATTTATTCACATTTAAGCTTGAGCTCAGGAAAGTAACAAAATACCCTCAAAGCAAAACAACCAAAACATTCTAGTGTGGCTCAAATTATTTTCCCTGACGAACTATTGTGGACTAGCAAAGTATCATATCCCACTTAAAAAGTACAGATTACACCTACTTTTTGTTATTCTGACCTTAAAAAGAACAAAAACTTGTATTAAATACTGCAGTGTGAAAAATGCAAAACAGTTCAAACACTCATATCCAAGCAGAAAACTAGCCTTAGCAAAGCAGGAAAAATCTCTCTTAAGTGTGATTGAAATTTAGCATTTTGCTCTACAGCTCAATTTTTCTTTAAAAAAATAGTACTGTTAAATTCTATTCTCAGTGTATAGGCAGCCTGAACAGAATCCTCACAGAAAGCCAAGAGCTACTTGGGACAGCAATTTAGCATATATTAACCATTTAGCTCTGGAGTCCTGATTCAGTTTTTAGCACAGTCTTTCTTCATGCACAAACCCTACAGATGCTGCTAAAATGTCCAACTGTAAGCTTCTTCCTTACTGCACTGGATTGACATCTGACAAACTTGACACAACAGACACTCAATAACCAGCTTTTCACTGACTTTCCTCCTCAGGAATTCTAGTGCATCTTTTAGAAAAGGTTAAGTTTTTTCCTATTAGTTTTACCAGGAAGCTTCAGGTTTTCTTATCTGTGACTTCTCTTCTGAGCTAAGCAACATCTGAACTCAATATTTTTATTTGACATTTATTATCTTCTTAAATACTGTCATACTTAATTCCACCAATCCTAGGCTCTGAGAGAACTCAGTGCTTTCTATAGTGTGAGAAGAATATCAAACAATTTTGAAGTAGGCTTTTTTCCCTTAAAATGTCAGTGAGGTCACAGCCCTCAACACCCATCTTCATAAGCTCCTAACATTTTTAATAGTTTTCATTTAACTCAAGCAAAGGAGAGAAAATATGAAGCTGCTAGAAATAAGGAAGAATACTAAATTCCAGTTATATTTTTCTACACTGTTTAAAAGAAGACTAACAATGTAGAACAATGTGAATATTATCTAAGGATGAAGAACAGTTTTTCAACAGTAGGAAGACTAACCATCACAGGGTAAGAGAGAAACTGAAATTCCCATCTGGGGAAAGATGCTCAGAAAAAGACTGTTTGAAGACTTAGTATTAGGTTTCAATGAAACAGCTTCAATTTGGCACATAAACACATCCAGCCACTTTGGACTGTAGCTACAAGAAGGTGCTCTATAGAAAAAAAAAGCTCTCATGGGAGGAGACCAGAGGTTAAATAAAAAGACCATGGAACTTGCAACCATGCTTGTGGCTTGTTGAGGCAAACAACCACCCAAGGTACGAGACATCCACTGAAGTCTCCCAGGAAGATCCATTTTTATGATGCTGAGGACAATAAAATTTATCTAAACTACACAAATCCCCAAAGACTTGGAACATCCCTGGAAAGAGTCGGAGAGCTGGGTTAAGACTTGAGAAGCAAAGGTAGGATGTTCAGGAGAAAAATTAACACGGTAAAATGAACAGAGTTCACACTAAGAAAGAGGCAATAACTAGGCTGTGTGCCCAAGACAAACAGAAAGGTATAAAGTTGCCTTGGGATGGTGAACTGTGTAAGAAAATCCCACCTCAGCCAGCCATCTGAAGCAACCAATGATGACCACACCTGTCCAAAGCACATTAACAAGCAAATCTAAATATGGAGTAATTAGAAAAAAAATTATGTAGTGAAACAATCTCCATCTTCTACCTATTGTGGAATAAACATGACCAAAATGACCACACGACATCTTACAGAGTACTGAAATAGCCCACCTAAAACAGTTTAAGGGCCAACAGCTTCTCTATTTTGGGTGTAAAGAAAATGATCTGTTACTCTACATAAAGAGGATTCAATAGGAGACACAAATATCAAACTAGATGTTCTCATGGCAGTTTGAGCTAAAAGTAACCATAAATCAGTCTGGAAGGACCTGGCAGTTACAATTCTTCAGAACTTGAGCAAAAACACAGTGGAGCAAAATCCATAAATAATGTGGTTTCACATAAAATTCCCACTGACAGTGTTACTGAAGAGAAGAATGCTTATCACAAGATGGCTGGCAGAATAAATTTTCACATGCTACATTAAGGTAAAGCATTAAGGCCAAGCACTTTAAGGACTTCAGGTAAAGCCCTCAGTACAAAAGAAAATTTTGGTCCAAGTTTCCAAGATCACAATTTCTCAAAAAAAAAAGCCAAAAGAAATATATGAACATCACCATGATTACAGATTCTGAAACATATATTGAAATTATCAAACTAATATTTGTATTGAGGAAACCACTGAGGCTTGTAGCCCATGTCAAAGATATAGTTAAACGGAAGGAAAAAACCCTTACTGTTGTCATATGAAAGTTCATCTCTCTGGAATGCCATGGGCAAAATTTTGATTATGTTGATGCAGGGGGGGAGGCAGGGGAAATCAAACTGTAAAGCTATTTTTTCTAGATTATTGTTCTCCCTTTCATGAAATAACCTAATGAGAAGATGCCACGACATGTAATATGACCCTGCATATCAATTCTATTAGTTTACTAACCTGCTGTATCTGACTAAGATGTTCTGTTGTAAGACATAGTTCAGTGGTTCTGTTTAACCAATGTATAGGGAAGTATGGCTTAAGACAGATCGCAAATAATGAATATCCAACTTTAAAAAATTTTAAAAATAATGTTAAAATAGAAATATGCCTCTTAAAATGGTTCTGAAGTCTGATTCTGATCCATAGCCAATACTGTTGAAGAATGGTACAAATCATAACAAAATGTCAGCAGGTAACAATTCAACAAAAATTGTTAGCAGTAAGACTCACACTGACAGAAACTCGTGCAGGAATCTATCCCCAGGATTTTAATTTATATAAGGAAAGAAAAGCGAATTAACACCTCAATCTGACTTGGAATGCTAGATGTGGTCAATATTTCATTTAAGTCAAACTGCGTAAGTCTATCCTTTGGAACCTGGGAGCAAGTCCCAGCTCCGGTCTTCATCCAGCTCAATGCTGGGAGAAGACTACACCACACAGCATCGCTTCTCTCTATGCCAATCTTTGTCTCCTTGGGAAACAGAAGCATGTGAGAGGGAAGAGAGAATTGAACACTATACTCCAAGAGGTAAGCCGACTTACACAACCGGGGGAAATAAAACTGCAGGGCTTACACTGGAATACATCTGCCTCACAAAAGAGGCGCAAGGAGCATGTACCTACACATGTCAATGCTAGCAATAGGAAGACAAACATTTTACCTGAGATTTCAGTTAGGTCACACGTTTCATGTCTCCAACAGCTAGAGTATAGTCTGCTAAGCAATATGTGGAAAAAAAAAAATCTTATTGCAATGTATCTTTTTCTAATTTTCACTCTAGTTCTTTGTTTTAAACCAGTAAACGAACCTGAATTACCCTTTACTACTGCAAGTGGTACAGTTAGCCAGAAAAGCCTTACAGTAAATAAATTGTAACATAGCCTTCCAATGTTTTTTAAAATGCGCATATATTTTAATCACATACTTACTACATAAGATAAAATTAGCTTTCATTGAAACTTAAATGACCCAATTAGAGTCATTCCCATTGTATTATTCTACCATGCAATTCAGTAAGATGCAAAAACTGATAGTATAGCAAAGCAATCTTACCTCAGAATTGCCTGTCCCCTTTTTAACCCAATGCTTTATACAATCTTTTTACTATTTGCAGTTTGAGGATGGTTTTGTGATCTCAGAATTTTTTGTTTCAGTTTATGGATAGCACAGAAGTTAGTTTTAAAAACATAGGACAGTTTGCTGCTTGTGAATTGGTGATCACACCACTGTGAAGGCTGTTGCTCTGTACTCAGCTGCAGACTCCACAACTGAATGCTTTCTCAATATGATCACAGCATATAAAACCTTTTCTCTGTGACACCCCAGAAGGCTGGATAAACTGTTCACTATCATCTCATCCTTCCCCTAAGAAATTATTAATTCTAGGCATGGTAGTACTTATGAACTTTGAGCCACATTTCTGGCAGAAGATTAATTATATTTAATTTGGGGGTTACATCAGAATGCTTGTGAATTCCAGCACCCAAGTAAGTTTACCTCTATGGATGCAAGACATATAGGAATCACCATTTCTGGAACAGGCAGCCTTGAGAGACCTGGACAAGCTAAAGAAGTGGGCCCATGTGAACCTCACGAGGTTCAACAAGGCCAAGTGCAGGGTCCTGAACCTGGGTCGGGGCAACCCCCAGTATCACTACAGGCTGAGATGAAGGGATCGAGAGCAGCTCTGCTGAGAAGGACTTGGGGGTACTGGTGGGTGAAAAGCTGGACATGAGCCAGCAATGTGCGCTCCCAGCCCAGAAGGCCAACTGCATCCTGGGCTGGGAACAACAACAGGCTGGGAGGGGACACAGCCAGGACAGCTGACCCAGGCTGGCCCTGCTTCCCTGGAGGTGGCTGAACACCTGCCTGCCCATGGGGAGTGGTGAAGGGACTCCTTGTTTTGCTTTGCTTGTGTGCGCAGCTTCTGGATTCCCTGTTAAACTGTCTTTATCTCAACCCACAAGTTTTCTCACTTTCACTCTTCTGATTCTCTCCCCCATCCCACCATGGGGGAGCGAGCGAGCAGCTGCGTGGGGCTTAGTTGCCGGCTGGGGTTAAACTACAACACAAGGGCCTATAAGAAATATGGGGACAGACTTTTTAGTAGGGTCTGATGCAATAGGACAAGGGCTAATGGTTTTAAACTAAAAGAGGGTAAATTTAGACTGGTTGGAAGGACAACATTTTTGCCAATGAGGGTGGTGAAACACTGGCACAAGTTGCCCAGAGAGGTGGTAGATGCCCCATCTCTGGAAACATTCCAGGTCAGGCTGGACGGGGCTCTGAGCAACCTGATCTAGTTGCAGATGTCCCTGCTCATTGCAGGGGGGTTGAACTGAATGACCTTTAAAGGTCCCTTCCAACCCAAATTATTCTACGATTCTATAAAGTATGTGTCACAACAAGAATATCATCTTCTTTTCAAAGGAGCATTAGTGATGTTACACTGAATTATCCATGCACTGGGGTATAATCAAATGATGGAAGTGAAGATTTTTCCATAAGGTAGTGCACAACTCTACTGCTATTGTATTAAATATATTGCTTTTTTTTAGGTAAGAAAAAAAAAATATATACACACAGTAACTATTGCAGCAAGCAAAGAACAAACCAATCACCCCAGTAACAAGAGCAACACAGCATCTGGAGAAGGCCCAAAAAACAAAACAGAATAAATTACAGGACATTCTGCAATCATGTATTTACAGAGACAGAACGATCTTCTTGTTGTGACACATACTTTATAGAATCGTAGAACTGGGGAAAAATCAGTTTAAGTTGTAAATTGGAAAGTCGGGGAGCCAGCTTCATAGCTGCAGCAAATCAGCATAGTCCTAAGTATTTAGGAAAAATAAAGTTTCACTTTTTCACCAGTGAGAGCTCACACTCTGACCCCAGTACAAACCCTAGACAACATCAAGAAGTTCTTATCACAATCTCAAAAAAGACAAAATGCAAGAAACAAATTTGCTTAGAAATATTAAGAAAAATCAGGAATTGGAGCCCATGTTATCAGAAATACAGAGCATAAAAATTTACACTCTGAGAGGTAAGAAGGTAACTAAGTTTTTCAACACCAAAAAGCCATTTTCAAAAAACATACACACACAGTCCCTGATTTGATAGCAAGTTCTTTAACTTCAAGCATTTGAAAGAGAGCTTTGAGAAGTACATTTGAATCCTAGGGAGCATTTAACCAGGGGAATATCCCAAGAGGGGATTTGTTTTCTTTCTCCAGTGCTCACACCTCCTAGGACAGCTATTCTTCCTCTAATTCGCAGTGCTGCTCTGCAGAAGTTGACCAATTATGAGCCAGGGACCTTGATCCCTACTTTTGTTTTTGCTGAAGATATATCTGCCTTCACCAGTTAGCAAATCTAAATTGCTTCTAATATAAAAGAAGTAGAATTCTTTTCCTTCCACATCCAAAGCAGAGCTAAAAGGAGGAATGCAGATTTTTAATAAATCTTTTACAGATAAGCATGAAGTATTACTTTTTCCAATAGCTACATCAATTCCCAGAATTGAAAGTATTTTATAAATCAAATGCTTTTGAGGTTTACATCTTTCAGTGTAACCTTTACAACAAGAAATAGATGCTACAGTCTGATGAACACTTCATCAGGTGCAGAGAAATTCAAAGGCAGCAGTGACCTGCTCTGTGTTTTTTAGGCTTTGGATCATGCTAACCCAAGAAGAACAAACAGCAATGCCCATTGCCAGCAAAGCGTTTGAAGTTTTAAAGTTGCGTTTGGGTATATCACATGCAGCCATATATGTCCATCAAAACTTTGCATTATCTTACGTAAATGTGGATGATCATCAATATTACCGTATTAGCATTATTAGGAGTTTCACTTGATAATCTTTTTATTATTCAAACTAAAAAATTCCATTTTAACGGCAAAACTTGAGGAATCAGGATAAATTATTCCAGGAGGGCTTATTTTGGGGGTGGAGGTTTTTAATCTGCTGAAAGTCTTAGACAATTTTTCTTCATAGTTTTTATTAGTTCCACTCCTTTTTAGGATAAGAAAACAGCTGTACCGATTTCCAGCAGGATTCTAATTAAAATATGACAGGATTTACAGAGGACTGTAATAACCAGGATTATTTTTGCCTGCAAATATAAAAAGAATAATTTTGTATTAAAAGTAGTAAGAATAATACACATTTCTTACAAAGCTCTTTTCACTTGGAGATCTACAAAGATTTGAATGAAATTCAGCACTAGTCTACATCTTACAGATGGAAGTTTTAGAAGGTACTCATTGAAGGTATACAGTACAAGGAAGAAACAGGTCAAAACTCCACGTACTATGCACCTCAGGCCTTGATCAGTGTCAATGTTTTTCATTTCTCTGGTCAGACTGCATAGTCCTTACTTGTTTATACACCCAAAGATTACACTGTAGCATCATTAAAGTTCCCTACTTAACATACTTCATTTGTCTGCTGCCTCACTTATTCTGATACGGTGTGCTGATATTCCTAACCCTGTGCTACAATACCCACTCGTGGACTGAAAAATGCAAGATGAACAAGAGATGAATGCATACTTTACCTTGCTTAGGCAGGATCAGCCTGCAAACCAGCATATTTTTTTCTGTCTTTCATACTTTATTAACACCTCAAATTCTTGAAGGAACACATTGTTCTTATTATTTATTTATTCTCAAAAGTTTATAAAGGAAAAATGTATATTCTGAGGTCAGCCATGAGGACACTAAATTTTCCTTTAAATTCAGCAGTTTGCGGGAGAAAAGAGATTTAAACTGAAACAGTTAAATACTGCTTGTTTTTGAAAAGGCACTCTTACCATGAACTGAAGTACCAGATAACTGCAGTGACCCTGCAGGTCAAGAAAACACTTTCATCTAGGCAGTACATTTATCCTATGGTACAGCTGCAAGGTGCAGAAAAGCATAATGTATTGCTATTTTAATAAAGCTTGGAAAAGAACTATTAAACAGCTACATTTATGCATTCTGAAATAAGACCAAACACAGCTCACACTTGGAGCTTGAAACCAGTGTCCTCAGATGTCATGGAGGAACCGTTTTACGGCTTTGCTTGGTGGGCTAGGTAGATGTTCAGCCTTTCTTAGGAGTCTTGTGCACTGGTCACTACTGATCATACCAGATTTTATAGACTGTTAAATAGCCCAGCATGCTATAGCAAATCTGGTTGTCAGTATATATTTGTCTGCATATCGCTTAAAGGAGAAAAGCATGCATCCAACACACACGAATCTGATGTATCTGTTGGGCCAGGCTAGCCCTTTCCCAGAAGGTGCTAGGATATGAAGCTCTCTTTTGGCATGCGGAGCCCAATCATGCCACCTCCTGGTTAGGAATGGTCATTCTATTCTACTCATTACGCAGGTGTTCTGCACTTGGGAAGTTAACAGTTGACTGGGATTTTCTACTTAGCTATCCAGCTATTCTGCATTCTCTTGGTACTGTCTGCAAAAATTATCAATTTTTCCAAATCTTTGAGTTTAAAAACATCTACTTTGAGGCATAAAGGAGGAGAGATGGATGATTACAGTAGGTGCTCCCTGAATGAATACACAGAGGAGACTAAGTATGAAAGAAATTTACTGAAAGAATTCCCAGGACAAATAAAAACCACCCTTCTTCCAAGGAAAACATTCACCTTGCCAAAAGCCAGTGCACTCTGTGTTGATGAGGCTATGGCCATCCAGACAAGCCTCAGCAAACGCCTTTGACGTTCCCTTAAATCGTTGGTACCAAATTCTGCTATTTGCACTGAATTGAGCCCTAAGCAGCTCCACCAATTCAGATAGCACCATTTAAAGAATGAAGCACTATTTTATTTATTTTTCTTTTTTTATACAAGTGTATCAGAATCTAACCTCCAGTTATTGCATTTATATTGTTCCCTCTTTTCAAGAGAATTTACTGTCTTTCAAAGTACATGTTTTCTAAGATCACAGATCAAACGGTCCTAAGCTGCTTCAGATCTCTGAAAGAGATTTTTTTTTTTATTATTTATCTTTTTTAATCACATCTATCTTTTTTTTCCTCCTCTTAAGGAAGCCTAGCCTTTATGATTAACAACTTAGGGTCAATATCAACACTTACAAAGGTTGCTTTGTTAAACTCATTCTAACATTTTATATTATTTTGTTTTCCCTAAATCTGGTTATTGCCTGTGATTCATCTGCATTACACTCTGCAAGGCAAAAGCACTTCCTCGATTACAAGCAGATATCATGTTGTGACACCACAATTAAAAAAAAAATAAATCTATTGACCTTTTAAAAAAACCCACACCATTAAAAAAATCAAAACTCATCACTCAGTTGTAAAACCTGCAGTATATTCTGCAGATTTTCATGATTACAAAGACATTAGCTGCCTCAGTCAATATATTATATTTGTATAAGGACTGCCTGATAGCCCACTAATGGCAATAGAAAGATTCCCGTTAACTTGTAGTGAGTTTTGAACCAAGTCTGTAACACCTATCACATTGTAAAAATCATAAGTACCTTGTATTCATCTAGAGTTTGCATGCTTTTTTTATTGAAAAAGATCCAAATGATAGATATATAAATCTGCTTTCCAATGAAACCAAGATATCTAAAATGCATGCTATAAACATTAGTGTGTTCCCTGAGTCAATCTTCCATTTATTTACACTAGAGTTCTTGGGACAGCAAAGTAAACAATGATTAATACAAACTATTTTGTGAACACAGATTTCTTCTCACCTGATGTAAACATCAGGAAAAAACCAAACAATAAGCAGAAAAATGAGAGCTCAGAGATTAATATTAATGTATGAAGTTACATTAACATTTTACATTAATCTTACTTGAATCCAAAGACTTGTTTAGACAGAGTAAACTAATAAATTTGTAAATATATTTTCACAAGTAATTTTCAAGGGAAAATTTGATAAAAATTAAAAATTATTAGAGACCTGACTTATAGCAGGTCACAGGCTTGACCAACAGCCTTTCACATCTTGGGTTAAGGATATGATTGTCATATTCCATATCGTCTAGACAAATAATTTTCATATAGCAACCTTAGTATTGCCCTAGGTTTTCAATAGAAACATACACTTATGAATGAAATCTGCCTTCCTATATAAAAACCAAATGAATCTCCAAGAGTCCAGAGAAATCCAAAATCCACATAAGACAATATATTGGTTGAAATCCTGAACGTAAGACAAAATGAATTTGCATTACATCAACAGTTTTCAGATTAGCTAGAACAATTATTGCAGGCTTGTATGAAAGACTATACTAATGCTCACTGAGCATAAAGGCTAAGTAATTATATACCTTCGGAGCAATCATGCCCTGTCCTACAAGGAGCTTTATGACGCTGAGCTATATGAGTTTAACTGACAAGACTGGAGGTTTAACCAACTCATGCTATGCCACGTGGAATAATTTAAAGACTTAACTCCAGATTAAAGTTAAAGGCCTGATTCTCATTGCCTTCAGAATGTCAATTGAAAGACTGAGGTCAATTGTACTGTCATTACATAGAGAGAAATTAGCTACCTCATTACCCAAGTAATGCTAATATTTCCACGGGGAGAGATGCTCGCTCTTTGGCCAGCTCTTTCCAATAGGTCTTTTTTCTTTATGTTCATAACAGAAAACACATAGCTGGCACTATGCAAAGATATACGCATGCATGTAAAAAATACATGCACAAATATAAAATTTAGACATGTATTTGTATAATTAGTATATAGACAAAATTTGTATAGAGACAATCAGCTGACACTTTAGCTCATTAAAAATAACACTGATATAAACCAAGTTTTGAACTACCAAACAGTTCCAGCCAGCTGTGGCTTTCTATGTCATCCACACCTTCACAGATGAAGTCACACACTTATTTTTATATTCATAATCATAATCATCTTATACAAAGCAATAAATATTTACATGCATGCAAAAATAACATACATAAGCAGCTCATTAGCTTCCATGGTAGGAAGTAGCACTAGAACAGAGAGGCTCTCAATTCTCACCGGAGCTTTAGAGTGTGCTGTGGCGTAAGCACAAGTTAGGTACAAAAGGTACTGCTCACACGCTCTTCATTTTTCACATTTTTCATCTGACCAAGCATTATCTGACCTCATACATTGATTAAGATTTCTCCTTACTAGAAGCAGTACAATCTTACCTAAGAAAATAACTACTGTAACCATTTTACAAGAAAATCATTTAAAACTAGCCATGAAACCATGTGATTCCGACAGCTCTTATAACAGCCCAATACACACAAAAAAATTCAGTTAATACAGAATCTCCAATGGATGGAGATTTGCCTATTCTTTAGAGTTCAGCTACATATTACAATTAAAAGAGGTCTTTTGTTTTCATGGCTGACTGGATTATATTATCAGAATAAATACGTTCCGGATTTTGCAGAAGTTTGAGTAAACTAATACAGACTGAGGTAAATATCACCAACCATTCACATTTCACAAGTTCTTTTAATAGACGACTTATAAATGGCTTTTCCATTTCTAATAGTGTAATAATCATGTAGGAGCTATTTCTATATGAAACAGGTAATGACCCAGGGGGAAATAAAGTATCTTCTGATTAAGGCACTAGATTAGTCATTTAGAGACTGGGTTCATTTTCACAATCCACCACAGTTTCCCTCTGTGATTGTTAGAGAAATTATTTGTTTTATGCCTTCACACTGTCTATCTAGAAGCGCTAGTACGTTTTTCCTCACCTTTCTTTGTGGTGTTTGGTAAGTATAAAAATTCTCCGCCACAGGAAGCATCCCTTTTCTGTGGGTTTCACCACATATTGCACCATGGAGGCTCTAACCCAGATAAGAACTAAAGTAAATAATTTCTATTCATCCCTCAGTGGTTGAAGGGCAAATAGCTACTGATTCAAGTATGCATCTGACACAGGTCAGCCTGTAGGACACAGACCTACATAGTAAAAACATAACTAATTTGTTGTTTTTAAAATAAAACACAAACAAACAAAAATCAAGGAAAAAAACACACAAAATGGGAAAAACATGGGGTCTTATCTTTACAAGTAGATCCAGTGTCATAAATTGAAACTACTTCTGGAATGCTTACCACTCATATGCCCTTCTGCAGTTTCACACAGCAGCGTGTCTCTTCCCAACCTCAGGTTCCAGCAATTGACATGAAAAATCACAGCACTTTCCAGTCAGAGCAAATGCTTGAGACTCACGACTCTGAAGCAAAACCCTTCAAATCTACACTTATGCAATTTATACAAAATCTACTGGCGATCAGAAAAGCTTAGTATAGCATAAAAATAACACCTGGCTGCTATTGTTATGTACATAGCTGATCATACAATGTAAAGAACAGAAAACCAGAGTCTGGAAGCATCGCTTCATCACTGACATATCCTAGAAATACAGTATTGCAGAGATCCTTGCACTACTATCCCACGTTCTTCTGGCATCCCAAAAAAAATTTCTGGCAGTTCTCTACATTTTCTTTCTATGCACCCCCAACAGCAACCAGAGCATTAATTCTTGTTTCCTTAGGTAGTTATATTCTTACCTTGATGACAGTGTTTTAACAGTCATCATATGTTATACTCTAAAACAAATCTCTAGAAAGCTTGACAGATGGTGTTTTGAAGGATAATGCCAGGTATCTGGTGTGAATCTGACATTAGCATTCCCTACAGACAACTCACCTTCATCTTTTAAAAATCCACTAAAATAGATGTAGTCCTAGTTATACCAAGAAGGAATGAGAAGACTAATAATTTATTCAATCTCATCGTTGCCCAAAATGCAATTTATGTATGGACTTGATGCCTAGAAACACTTAAATTATTCTCCCTTTTTTAACTTTACTTTGCACGCTTTTGATTTTGTCCTTCATGCCTTTTCTTTCTCTCCCGTGCACAGGCGCACGCTCTCAGTAGATACCTCCCCCCTCTGGGAAAGGGCCGAACTGCAAGGTACAAAAAACATCCCTCTAAGAAATAAGGACTTTGCTCGTCGTATGTTTGTCAGGAAAACAAGTAAAAAGTAGCATGGCTGCCTCTTCAGCAGCAAGGTAGTGATGACACAAGCATACTAAATGTGTCGGTGCTCATAGTGAATTTCCAAGCTATCAAACAAGACCACTCTAACAAAACCCAGACTCAGTATCTTCATTCACAATCAATAAAACATATACTAAGAACAGATAACATAAAGACTGCTGACAGAGAAGGACACTTACTGCTAGCATTCTAAGTTTTAATCAGTTATGGTTTTCCTTATGGCATAATGGAACTTTGGAAATTATTCACTGCCTCTGAACGTGAGTTTATTTGAATTTGTGACTCTCTCAAGGGCCTGACCATAGGTTTCCTTGCCTTCATGTCATTTAAGGGCTTGACAGGTTGTCCTGATTTATGCATCGTTCTTTACTACTTTGTTTTGAAATTAGGTTCCAAGTTTAACAGGGATTTTTAAAATGAGTATTATATGCCTCAGAAGCAACAGAAGTATAAGGGGAACTTAATGGATTACGCTGCTGCAAAAGTTGAAATGCCGCACCACAAGGCCTGCACTCAGTAACTATATGAGCAGTTACTGAAAAAGAGACTAAATTAAAAACTTTTTAAAGAATCTCCAGTTGAACTAGTTCAACCAAAGCAAGGAAAGCAGAGTGAATTACAATGAACAACAAAACGTTCTGAGCAGCGTGCTGTGGATCACCACACAAATCCGAGAGAAAAATCACCGTGTCCTGGATGAAACGGTGTCATGAAACTTTAGAAAAGCCACATCCAATCGGTGCCTGACAGCGCGCCGTCAACTAAAACAGTGCCACGATAACGGCGCAGTACCGTTACCCTATAGGCGCGATTTACCGAAGCACGGGAAAGACGGTACAGCGAGCTTAACGGGAAACCAGCACCTGCCCCGGTGTGAATGAGGGCGGGGGCGCGGAGCCCCGCCGGCAAAGCCTAACCACCCGCGGCAGAGGCGGTGCGTCCGAA
>NW_010555459.1:5406-6074 GCF_000687285.1 Phaethon lepturus | reverse complement strand
GTTTTTTTGGCCATTTTGAAAGATCCTAGCAGGCCTCCGCAGCGGGCTGAGCTAGAGCCCACAGCTGGGCTGCCGGGACCCTTCCCGTCCTCCCAGTCCGGTCGCTGGGTGGCGGGTTTGAGGCAGAAATAACAGGAGAGCGGAGAGGTGCTGGAGGAGCGGGGGGAGAGCGGTGAAGAAAGTTGCCACTTGCAGCCCTTTAAAAAAACACTGCTGCTTCGTGATTGACTCTTTTTGGGTAGCCGGGAGAGCCCCTGGTAAGGGGTTGGGGTGGCAGGGGGACAGGCAGGTATTTGGGGACCAGCCATCAGGGCTGCGCTGCCCGCACAAGCCTCTTTCAAAGATGAGAGGGGGCCCAAGTGCAGGAGGATGATCCCACTTTCCACCCCCTGTCCCTCCACTCCCTGCCTGTGCTGATGGGTGAATCCCTCATCCCGTCCTGGTTCGGGGTCTCCCAATGAGCTCCGTTGCTCCTTCACTTTGTCTTTCCGTTTCTCTCCCCGTTGTCCTCGCTCCTCGCAGGAAGGAGCAGCTTTGAAGTTACTCCTAAGCTCTCCCTGATGGGCAGGGGAGGAGTTGAGCCCTTCTCTGCCTTTTTCCAGGAGCCTCGGTGGGAAATGTTTCCAATTAAAATTCCAAAATGGCTCCTCGGCACTGTCTGGCGGCGC
>NW_010555459.1:2245-5362 GCF_000687285.1 Phaethon lepturus | reverse complement strand
TGTCTGTCCTGCTCAGTGACCCCGCCACAACCGCCGAACCCACTAACAAAGTTTCCAGGAGGCCTTTCTAATTAAACCATTTGTCAGTGTCAGATACTGATGGCTGAGCTCCGGTTTAATACTGCCTGGAAAGGAGGTAGATCAGTGGGGTTTTTTTGCTTCCCTGCCTCTGCCTTCCTTCCCAAACTGTTGAGCTGAGGAGCCGGAGAAAAGGACTTAGGAGCAGATGTGAGGGGTCCCCGTCCCCCCACAAGCCTGCTGCGGTTTTGGGTGAAGAAAAAACCTGTGATGCTGCTCTGTCACAAAGTGTGTTTGTAGTGATAAAATAAGGGTGAGAATCACTTTCTAACAAAATGTACGGCCTCTTCTCATGCTTGAAGGTGAATTATTTTATTGGGTTTTAGTGTCTGGGCCGGGTATGTGGTGGTTGTTCCTGCTTTATCTTTTCAGACGCAGATACTTTTGTGCTTTTCTGTCTAGGTGGCATAATAGCTCTTGCCTAAACTGCCCTAGACCCTTATTTCTGAGAAGCTAAACAAGGCGAGATTTGTTTCTTGCCATTGATTTTATTTTTGATGTTTGTTTCTTTTGCGATTGAGATTTGGCCCCTGTTTATCCAAGCAATATCGAACTTCGTAAGAAACACTCTGTGGTTTCCTGGGACCTGTTTGCGCAGTAGCAGTCTGCCCAGGGAAGATGAGGGAGCAGGGAGATACCTTTCTGGGTGTGAAGTTGAAGGTATACCAGCTTTTTGCTGGCAAAGACTTGCTAAGTAACATGCACATGTGTCCAGGTAAAGGATTTCCCATTCTGAAGAATAAACCATCTTTTTCTCTCTGCCTCTCCCCATCCCTCTCTCCTTTCCCCCTTCCCAGGTGGCTTTAACAAGTTCCAGACTGAATATTCGGAGCACTGTGAGACGAACCTTGACAGCTCCTCGCCCAGCAACTCTCCCCCAGCATCGGTCCTTGGCCTGGGAGGGCTGCGGATAAGCTCCGACTGCTCAGATGGCGAATCTGACCGGGAACCCAGCAGTGCCACGGAGTCGGATGGGAGCCCCATCCCTAACAATCAGCCTGCCTTTCCGGTCCAGATCCTACCTTACCTGTACCTGGGCTGTGCCAAAGATTCGACCAACTTGGACGTCCTGGGCAAATATGGCATTAAATACATCCTGAATGTGACTCCCAACCTGCCAAACATGTTTGAGCACGATGGAGAGTTCAAGTACAAGCAGATCCCCATCTCAGATCACTGGAGCCAGAACCTCTCGCAGTTCTTTCCCGAGGCCATTGCTTTCATTGGTAGGTAGTTGGCAGAACATGTCTTTTCATACTCACCGCTTGGGAATGTGGCAACCCGCTTCCCAGGGCTGCTGCTCGTCTCTGCCCTCACCTCTCCGGGGCACAGCATCGGTGCTAGCTTAGCACTTCTGGTGTGTGTCACCCTGGCTGGATTCAGGGAGGCTTCCCCTTCCAAAATTCAGCCCTCTTGCAGCACCTCAGCTGGGTTACCTGCAAGTGGTAGGGCCGGCCCCGCTGCCTCTTGCCCTTGTATGGGGATTTGCACTGGTGTGACATGGCTGAACCGGGGTGGTGGGGGGCTCCTTCGCCTGCTTCGCTCGGAGGAATGAGCGCTGACGGGAGTTGCTTTAACGTCACTGCTGCCAGCAATTCCTTAGCCCCAAGTGTGGTTAAAATCTGGGGCGAGGGGGATGTTTTCTTTTCCCAAGGGGATTTGCTAGCCTAGTTGCGATCCCGCTGTAAGTCGCCCTAGCATAACTAACTCCTTGTATGGATACTTCTCCTAAGGTAAGTGTCAACACAATGAGTTAGTGATTATAATTACACTGCAGAGCTCAACTGGAAAAACTGCTGTGCAGACAGCCCCCGAGACAGCTTTGGCTGGTCGTGGGGAGGGGCACGGGGGGGCAGATCTCTTCTCCCAGGCTAGCATTGACTTTGAAAATTGCTTCTTATTCTGTGAGAAGTCTCTGTCGGGCTGAGTAGGGATGTACACTTCCAGCATGACCTGTGCTGTCTGCTGGTGATGGTCGTTAGCCTAATCAGTTCTGATTTTTGGGGGCTGAATGGCACAGGTGGTCATTACCACCGTTAACTATTAAAAGCCCTGTGGCTTCGTATCTGGTTTAAAACATTGGTGTAGGTAAAGGCGAGGGGGACCTTTACCTTCAGACTGAAACCTGCGCAGCCCGTTTCGATGCTGCCTTGTTGCCCCCCGTTTTGGACCCCACTGTATGCGCTTGCTTGCTGTGCTGTAAGGCCTGAAACGGGGCAGAGCACCGGTAGGTCCTTGACTGCTTTTCAGCCGTCGGAAACCCTGGTTCCCACACGCTCTCCTTTGCCCCCAGCTTCTGTCCTCTAGTAACAGGATTGTGGTCAGAAGTGGCTGCTTCAGTGTGGCAGCAGGGACCCATCTAACGTCCCATCTGTACTTCCCGCACAGAGCATGGTATTAAATGTCAGGGGTGAGGTATGGGGTCCCTGCTGGCATGTGGCATTTGGGATCTGTCTGCTCTAGTCAGACGATGTCTCTGTGAACACCGCGCTTGTGCTTTCCAGTTAATGACAGGAAATGGAGGATTACCTCACTCTAAAACCAAACATCAAGAAATGCAGCACAGGTCAGACGAAAGGCAAAAATGTCTCAGAAAAATGTTGAACAGGGAGAGACTGGTGGGAGGGCTGGGTATGCTGGGGGGCAATTGCCCGCTGTACTAGAAATTCTTGCTTGGTTTTGGGGTTTGCCTGCATCTTCTTTCCTCTCTCCCGCGGTCGTGGTGCCAGTGTCTCTCACCTCCGGCTTTGCCCCAGGATCCTTTTTCTCCTGCCACCTTCTCCCTTCCCAACAAGCTCTCACTCAAATGACTGACTTCAAATAGGGCTGCCCAGAAGTAAGCAGCACTGGCTACTTGCGTGCATTCAGCGCTCTCAGCGGCGTGTCCCTCTTTCAGCACTAAGATGTCAATTCATAAAGGGATCACGCTGTTCCGGCTGTGCGAGAGACAATGAGTGTGTGTGTGCTTTTCAATCGGTGGCAAGGGAGGGGAAATTTCATCGCTGTTCTCTCGCATTTTTTGGTCCAGCCTGCATTCCT
>NW_010555459.1:0-2191 GCF_000687285.1 Phaethon lepturus | reverse complement strand
CTACCATTCATCTTGAGAGTCTCCTCCAACACAAGCATTTGTTTGTAATGAAGTGCGTTTCTGTCGATCCTAAAGAACAATTTCACAATAAGGGAAGTTCCTGCACTTCAGACTCCGCTTAAATTGGCTTCGACTACATTCAGATAACTTTCTAGTGGAAGGAGGACAAGAACAGCGGAAGAGAATAGCTTACATGGTGCTGGGCTGTAGTCTTGCATCAAGTGCGCAGCCTTCCCCAGTTAGTTGGTGTTGAGGTGGGCGTGCTATGCCTGACCACCAGCATCTCCTTGCTGTTGTCTCCAGCTCCACCTGCCTTTTGTGGGTTACTCTATTTCTCTGGTTGAATAGAGGGTACCAATGCTCCCTAGGCAAGGGATGTGTTGCCAGGCTTGATTAATGCTTCTCGAGCACGTGAGATGCTTAGCCTTGCTGTGTGGAACGGGGATGTGCAGCTTCGCCGTGCAGTGGGAATATCTCAGGAGCCCTGTGGGGAGAGATGTGGGTGTCAAAGGGACACGAGATGGTGTCACTAGGAGCAGGGGATCCAGTTCTGGCAGTCGTCCTGGTCCTGGGAGCCTGCAGCTGCCACCTGGCCCTGCTCCAAAGCCATGCATTTTTGGTGCAGAATAATGGACTCCCCCTTCCCCTTGTCTTGTTTCAGATGAGGCCCGTTCCAAGAAGTGTGGGATCCTTGTTCACTGCCTCGCTGGCATCAGCCGGTCCGTAACAGTCACTGTCGCCTACTTGATGCAAAAACTCAACTTGTCCCTGAACGATGCCTATGACTTTGTCAAAAGGAAAAAATCCAACATTTCCCCAAACTTTAACTTCATGGGCCAGCTCCTGGACTTTGAGAGGACTCTGGGACTCAACAGCCCTTGCGACAACCGCTCGCCCAGCGAACAGCTCTACTTCACCACCCCCACCAACCACAACCTGTTTCAGCTGAACACTCTGGAGTCCACATGAAGGGGATGGCACCTGGTCGGGAACTCGAGCATCGAATCGCTTCTCTTGAGCATTTCAACTCTTACAAAAATACCCGTCTTGCCAGGCAGCTCTGAAACGACTAGCTTCTCTGGGCAGAGGTGCCTGATCGCTGCTTTAAGAAGGCTAATGCCGTTCATTAGTATCCTGATCAAAGTGGTTTGAAGAGGTAGTCTTTTTACAGGAGGTTATTTAATACGGGCGATGTTACAGCGTTTTGAACGCAGCTGTTACCGGCAATAACCGCTTTCCTGGGTGCATTGGGACTGTCAGAGCACGCACACATGTGAAGAGCTACCGGAGGTTAGCTTGCTGTGGAAAGTGAGGAGATTTATGCACTTGGAAACCTTGAACAAAAGGTGTTGGGCCAAGACTGTTTTAAAACCCAAGTTTACTTTTTTTGATTTTAAAAAAAGAAAAGGTAGATCTTACTCGAGCTTTGGGTTCAAACTCTTTTTAAATATGTAAGTTCCTGACTGTTTGTACAGACGAGGTTGCAAAACCAGTATTTTATTCTGTTTCTTGTTTGATCATTTATTATTTTTTTTAATCAAATGTTTATATTGACCAAATGCATTTTGCACACTTTGTGAAGCCTTGGTATGTCCTGGCATATTACTGGGTACTCCAGAGAGAGATACATGCTGCTGCTGCTGTTGTTGTTAGCATCTAGTAGGAAGCTTTGTTATGTGTGAAGGCCAGTTGGGCTTAAACGCAACCCCTTCACCACTCCTGCACTCACAATCACAAACTCTGCACTGATTCAGCCAAGGTGACAAAGCCGCAAGCTTTTTTTTTTTTTAATGCCCCCCCTGCCAAAAACACTGTTTGCTATTGCCAGAGGTAAAACTCTTGTAGCCTCCAGAGTTGGTAGGAGCATGTCTGAGCCCAGCTTCGTTCTCTGCTGCCTGTTGACTGACTTAACGTCGTCCAGCTGGCCCGAAAGCGTTCCGGCTTCCCGAGTACAGGAGGTAGTTGTGATGTTGGCGTTTCTCGTGCACGCTTGATTCTTTCCCACGTGTGCGGGGTGGAGGGGGTCATGCGGCCAGCGCCCGGAGGAGAGCGAGGATTGTGTAGCGAGACGGGACTGAATCGTCACGCACGGAGCGTGTGAGTGGAGTGAAGAGATGTGGAAATGATGACAAGAGCGTTGTAACAGAGAATTTTTATATATATATATATATGAATATATATATTAACTGGC
>NW_010555458.1:52796-63943 GCF_000687285.1 Phaethon lepturus | reverse complement strand
TGACCCAAGTGCAGGACCCAGCTCCCGGCCTTATTAAATCTCATGCAGCTGACCTCTGTCCACAGATCCAGCCTGTCCAGATCCTTCTGCAGAGCTTTCCTACCCTCCAGCAGATCAACACTCCCACCTAACTTGGTGTCATCTGCAAACTTACTGAGGGAGCACTCAATCCCCTCATCCAGAGCATTGATGAAGATATTGAACAAGACAGGCCCCAAAACTGAGCCCTGGGGAACACCACTTGTAAGTGGCCACCAACTGGATTTAGCTCCATTAGTCTCAATTAACAGCCTAAAAAAGATCTCAGAGATGACCACAACTCTGACCTTATGCTACGTATAGGTAGCATATTATTAGGCATAGAATAAGACACAGTTATCAAGCCAGAAAGATAAATGTGTCCACAATATCAGCATTAGCTGGTTGCCATTATAGCTGCTAAACATGAGCATCTGGTGTCATTTAAGACACACTAGATTATAACATCCGGCCTCCAAATGATGCTCTAGTACATCACAATTTTCCTGGAAGTTGAGTATTGTATCTACCTGATCTAAGCCTCTGTCTCAGAAACTTCAGGGCATCCCAAATGGCTCTAGCCACCTACCCTTCAGAAACTAAATCTTGCCCTCCAGTGACTCTGCTGAGCAGAGACTTGAATCATCACTTACATAGTTATATAACAACTAGTGTCATTTATGATACTCTAGGATGTCTGAGATAATCGCATAGGCTTAGCAGGTATGGCGTGATCTTCAGAAGAACCACAATATCTCAAATTAGAGGCCAGGGAGAATAATAGAGTATGATTTGACACCAGAGAACTATATTTAGTCATAATCTGCTCTTAATGCTAATTATTTTAGAGAAATCTGTTCTGATGTAAGTGTCCTTCTCTGTTTTGGAGAGGGCTTTAGAGGTTGTAGAAATTTTAATTAGGAAATTCTATGTTTAAGCCCCTCCAAAATTTTGCACCAAATATCCGATCTATATATGAGTAATAATGATAATATGCTTCTAACTGGAAAGTTGCTATGTTCTAAAGGCAACAGTCACAAACATAACTGTTTCTCATTGGTGAGAAAGCAGATGAGACCATATGCATAGCAAAAAATTTCTTTGTATAGTAAGGATGACACAACAGGTTCCTGTATATTAAACATTTCTCACACAATTTAAACATTTGCATAGTATATTACTGATGCACGTAGATCTTACTATATAAATTTAATATCCTTCAAGAGAAACAATTATATAAAAATAAATAAATTAAACCTTCAATTTAAAAAAATATCAAAATGTTATGTATGTTCCTTAGAGACACCTAATAATTTTATCTCATAATTGTTTTTGATAAAGGTCTAATTCAAAAGACATTTCTAAAAATTTGCAGTTTTCACAAGATTTAGAAAAGATAGTCATGAATTCTTGCCAGCATAAAATCCTTTTTTCAATATTAGTTTTAATACCAGTTGTTAAATGCAGCACATTAAGTTATAGTACATTCAGTACAGTTAGATAAATGATAATTAAGAGGCTATCTTGTTTACAGTAGGTCAAAACTAGCATGTTGAAACTGTTAATGGGCAATCCACTCATACAGAAAGCTATTGCACACCTCATAGGAAATAAAATGCAGTTATTATCACTTGTCTATTTCTAAGTTAGTTTCTAAAATTAAATTTCAATAACTGTTTTAGTGTAACTCAGATAATACATGGATCAGCTGTACTTAAGGGAGATAGAATCTTTATTTCAGTAACAAATGCTGGAAGAAAGCTCCAACTGAATGTGGTTACCATTGTCCTAGTCATTCCAAGTGGGCTTTCAACCTAGGCTAATACAACACAAATAATTTTTTATTGCTTCAAAATAATCACTCTATTACCTTTATTCTCTCCACCTTCTTTATTCCTTTTCTTTTGCCCATGGACAATAATTAAGATAATTAACATGTTCCTAACTTTTCTAAACATAGTATTCATCCTATAGGTATTTATTTTCAGTAACTGTATCTGGTGGTGCTGAAGAAGGAACTATATTATGTTCCTCCGTAAAAGTTTTAAAATTATTTCAAAGAGGGATTTTTTCAGAGTTGGAATTGAACTTTACACAATGTTTTAGTAGTGCTGCCTACAGTTAATATATCCAGAGCCCTAAGAGCACTGCATTATCAGAATAAAACCCCTGAACGGATGTTCCACTTGAAAAGCCCAAGGGAGAGACAGTCAGAGAAACTGGATTACAGAAGCTTTGGTTGTAAGTATAGATTTAGATAGTATGATCTCCCATTCATCTTTCTCTGATATATATGAGATGTATTATAGAGCACAGGCAATTCAAACACCATGTTTCCTTTAATTTTGTAGCAGACCTTTACGCACATATAAAATGTGTGCTACTGAAGAGCATAAGCCTATCATTTAGCTCCTTCAAAATATTAAACTTTTCTTTGTGTCTTACTAGTCCTGTATATATGGAACATTACCATGTCTTCATGAATAGGATAGTGTACGCTCAGAACTTTACTTGCAATTAAACTCAAGAATGTTGCCTTCTAGTCTAAATGACTGCTGGGTGGGGTAAATTTCAACCTCTAGTAGACAGCATACTATTAAAAATTTTTACTTTAACCCACCAACCTCTGCTAATTGCTTTTTGTTTCCTTTACGGTTGTCTGGTGCTGTGCAAGGTACCAAAATTTTACCTGTTGTAGTAATGCCATATTCTGCTGTTGTGAATAAAGTACACTGAGATTAATATAACCATTGATTAAATAGCAGCAAGATCAGTATTAAAGCAAGGACATGCTTATGTTCTACCTAATTTGTGAAAAAAGGAACGCATGTGTAAGTTTATGTTTAAGAAACACAGTGAAACTTCAGAAATTGTTAAAGGTTTTCAGGGATCATGTTCTATCCTTAGTCCATTTAAAGAAGATTTAGAGGTAAAGTAACTGTTCTGATGAAAATAAGAGTTTGAAAGTGGTGGAGTTTTCTTAATCAACATTACAAATAAAGCTCAGCCCAACAATCAAGTTTCATAGCCATTCTGTAAAAACAACAGTAAATGTCTTTAATTATACCTAGTAGTCAGTACAGTTGCAGAATTAGTAGGTAGATAAGATCAATCTAAAATGTTATCTTTTTGTTCTACTAAAATCTTATTTTTTTAATATCTGAAGGACGAGGAATAATGATTAACAGGTATTTTTATGTTTAGAATTCAGACCTTCTATTACTGAAAACAACCTAATAATTTCCTATTCTTGAATAACAATTGTTAGTTTATGTTATTGTATAACTGATACAGAATGGTCAAAACTACTGAAACATGTAACACAATGTTCATTTCACTTCCTAAATAAAAGTTAACCTCTATATTTACACCTTCAAGCACTTGAGCGTAATTTCCAATTTTATCTATCTGTAATATTTTGCTTAGTGAAAATCTTCAAAAAGTTTTCTTGAGCTTTCAGATATGTCTGTGGAAAATAATTGAAAGATTTCCATAACTCTATGATGAGCAGATGCATTACATAAGTTTTTTTCTTTCACTTATTTCACATTTTAATTAATGTTGGAAAAAACCAAGTGTTTTTAAATAAATGTGTACATAAACAAATAGAAGTTTTTCAGCTTATGAAGACCACTAAAACCTACTAGGAGAAGTATAAGAAAAAAATAAAGATACAGTATAAAATTAATAACTGTGTTTCTAGATGAGTAAATCATTCATGATTTGATACAACCAGAGAAAAAAGTACTTACATTTTCTCCTAAAACTATGTCTTTATATGTTTGTTGTTTTCTTCAAATTTCTAGGTGCCCAGCTACTCTGTCCTGTGAACAAATCTAAAGCATGAAGCCAAAGAGTAAGACCTATACTATATAGCTGCATTAAGCTGAATGATATACTGTATCTGAGCGAAGTGCTGGGTTGTATTGGCTGAAACTCTATGTGTAGCATCCCACAGTCATAAACAGAGTGATAAACAAGATCGATAGTGAGCTCATGATTAACCAGATTTACAAAGAGGAGACAGAATAGAAAAAAGTATAAAAATGTTTGAGATTTACTAACTGAAAAAGAATAACTGCAAATGTTCACAAAATTTACTACTATTTTAGAACTTCTCTAGCTGGAAAGATGCCAGCAAAGAAACAATTCAACTGGGAAAAAAAAATTCAATACCTGGATATATTTTAACTAATGACATTTTCTCTGAGAACTCATTATCATCTTTGCCTTTCTCTTAAATGTTACTGTATCGTAGGAGGCTAGACTGGCCACTCCACAGTTATCATCTATTCAGAAACAACTGTAACTTGCCTTGCTCCCCACAAACCCTCCATATTCCCTGGAAGCAACCACATGACTCTCACTAAACTGAAATCACTACAATCAGAAAGCCTTTACAAAAGATGCACTGCAAGTTATATGCAATACATAGTATAGCTGTAGGTTATAGTGTATCTTCACAGACTCCAGGCCAGGCAGTTGAACTAGGTGATTGTTGTAGGTGCCTTCCAACTGGAACTATTCTATTCTATTCTGTTCTGTTCTGTTCTGTTCTGTTCTAATCTAATCTATTCTATCAGAAAGACAAAGACTTCACTAAAGGACACAAGTAAAAACAAATGTAAAGAATGTAGATGTGAAAGTGTGATATGAAAGTGCTTTGAAGGCAGAGCTGTTTTTATTGCCTACTTGTGCTCTTTGATGCTAAATAAATATATAACTCCAGAGTTGAGTAAGATGAAAGCACACCAGGAAAATATACCTAAAATTCCACCTCTGGGCCACCATTTTAGGAAGGAAGGCAGATGGGAGAGGGGCTGAAATGCCATACATGAGATCTAGGGGATTGTATGTATGTCTTTCTTGGGAAAGTTAGTCTGAACTACAAGTGAGTAATATGCCCTATGGACTATGGTGTTTGCGTCAACACAGTGAGATGTTAGCTCCTTATTCTTTTTCATATTACCAGCTATTTAAAACTATATTCTTTAATTATATCAAGTGTAAATCTTCTATGACTTTTTTTTTTTTTTTTTAACATCAAAGAGAAGCACTGTTTTTCTCTGAATTAAGAATAAATTTATATTTTCTGGAAGGCAGAGAGAAAAACAAAATAAAAAAACCCTCATACAAACAAATGCAAGTAGAGTCATAACATTATCACAGAATCACAGGATCATTTTGGTTGGAAGGGACATCTTCAGATCATCTCATCTACCCCCACTGCTGGGTCACCAAGAGGAGCTTATCCAGGCATGTGTCCAGTCAGGTTTTGAATATCTTCACAGGCAGGGACTCCACAACCTCCCTGGGTAACCTGTTTCAGAGTATGGAGAGCCCCACAGGAAAGAAGTGTTTTCTTGTGTTCAGATGGAATTTCATGTGTTTTAATTTGTGCCCGTTGCCTCTTTTCCTTTCACTGGGCACTATTGAGAAGAATCTGGCTCCCTCTTCTTCATTCCTTCCCCTCAGGTACTTTTTCATTTTGGTAAGATTCCCCCTCAGTCTTCTTTTCTACAGGCTGATTATTCTCAGCTCTCAGCCTCTCCACCTACAAGAGATGCTTCAGCCCCTTCACCATTTTTGTGGCCCTTCTCTGGACTTGCTTCTGTAAGTCCATGTCTCCTGTATTGGAGAGCCCTGAGCTGAACACAGAACTTCAGTCCTCAGTAGAGGGGAAGGATCACCTTCCTTGACCTGCTGGCAATGCAGCAGATCATTATCAAACCATGGACTTTTAGCAGGAGTCAGTCAAAATCATCTGGAGTATTGTGTCCAGTTCTGGACTCCCCAGTTCAACAGAGACAGGGAACTTTTGGAGCGAGTCCAGCAGATGGCTACAAGGATGATTAAGGGACTGGAACATCTCTCATACGAGGAAAGGCTGAGAGACCTGGAGCTGTTTAGTCTGGAGAAGAGAAGGCTGAGAAGGGACCTTATCAACGTCTATAAATATCTGAAGGGTGGCTGTCAGGAGGATGGAGCCAGTCTCTTTTGTCTCTTTTCAGTAGTGCCCAGTGATAGGACGAGGGGCAATGGACATAAACTGCAGCACAGGAAGTTCCACCTCAACATGAGGAAAAACTTCTTTACTGTGAGGGTGACGGAGCACTGGAACAGGCTGCTCAGAGAGGTTGTGGAGTTCCCTTCTCTGGAGACCTTCAAAACCCGACTGGACATGCTCCTGTGCAACCTGCCCTAGGTGATTTTGTTTTGGCAGGGGGGTTGGATCAGATGATCTTCCGAGGTCCCTTCCAAACCCTCCCATTCTGTGATTCTGTGATTCTGTGAAAATTAACTGCAACTAATATACCAGTTACGGGCAATATATCAGTTAGAGATAACTATGATTCATTGACATACATTGATTATTGAGAAGAAACCCTTACAACTCAACAATCAGACCATCTTTGGACAGATAATTGAGAGTATGTCTGCTTTTCATGAATTAGACTAGATGACTGAAGGGATCCTTGTAGTCTGTCCATGCACTGGTGTGTAAAGGAGGTGGGGAAAGATATCCTCAATGTAAGAGTGAATAGGTATTCTGGCTTATTGTGAGACTAGAGTGCACATCAGTCATGTACCAACATGTGAGACTGAGAATGAGAATGCGGGACACTCTCACTCTGCACTACAGGATGTAATAAATTTATTTAACATATACTCTTAACATGCAAGGCTATAGTTAAATGAGATTGATCAGATTTTACAAACTATTTCAGGGGAATCTGTGTCCCTCTGTCATTTCATTATGTTGTCAGAACCTTCTTCATTCTGCTTTCATTTCCACTCCTCTGCCTTCATTGTTCCTTACAGACATCTACTTTTTATAGAGAAGCAATTTTCCATGTACAAGCAGCAGTTTTAGTCACCTTCGCACTGCCAACATATATTTCTCTCTTCTTGTCACACAACTTATTCTTTATTCCTTTTATTTTATGTTTTTCAAAAAGTTCTTCACTGCTGTTGGCCAGTAATGTGTTAGATTGGATACAAATCAAATATTCCTTATTAGAATCAGTTTTTACTTTAAATTCCTTAAAGGTTTCCAGCTGAGTTGTTTGGGGGCCTACAACTGCCATTCACATTGTCATTATTTTTGTGGGTACAAATAAAACAGATATGGAGGTACATCTTTTTCCCAAGATAAAAATAGCTTAAAATGAATCGGTAAGTTAAAACTGAAACCACAGTGTCCCACCAGGGGTAAGCAGATAAATACCTCTGATATGGATATTGCTTGAATTTGAATGGTTGCTCTGTTCTGTCAGACAGTACAAAACATATGATGCTCCCTGGACAACTTATGAAAAGCAAAGAGTGTCTAAAAAGCAGTTTCTATGGACAAACACTCTATGAAAAACAACCAAACAAAACTGTATGCTTTGAGTACTTACTGTATTCTACTTGGGTTAAAACTGTTGCTCCACTACATAAGGCCTCAACAGCTACACTTTTAAAATGATGTGTGAACTTTTTAGGGAAATGCAAATGATAGTATAACTGTTATTCAGTAAATATGTGGTTAGGTTATCCATGTATGGATCTGACACTGAAAAATTATCAGTAAGGATAATTTCAATCATATCTACAAGTGGAGACAATTTTAACCATCTGTCGTGGTTTAGCCCCAGCCGGCAGCTAAGCACCACACAGCCGCTCGCTCACTCCCCCTCCCGCAGTGGGACGGGGAAGAGAATTGGGAAAAAACTCGTGGGTTGAGATAAACACGGTTTAATAGGACAGAAAAAAAGAAGGAAACAACAATGATAATACCAACAAAGGAATGTACAAGAACAAGTGATGCCCAATACAGCAATTGCTCACCACCCCATGATCGACAGCCCGTCCCCGAGCAGCGATTTCCGCCCCCCGGCCAACTCCAGTTTATGTACTGGGCATGACGTCGTATGGTAGGGAATATCTCTTTGGCCAGTCTGGGTCAGCTGTCCCGGCTGTGTCCCCTCCCAGCTCCCCGTGCACCCCCAGCCTACTCGCTGGCAGGCCAGCACAAGAAGCTGGACTGTCCTTGGCTGCTCAGCAGCAACCCAAAACATCAGCACACTATCAACAGCTTCTCATCCCAAATCCAAAACACAGTCCCGCACCAGCCTCTGCGAAGAAAACCAGCTCCATCCTGGCTGAAACCAGGACACCATCATAACAGATTTCCAAGTTCTACTTACTTCATTTTAGACTTCTGACTTATTATTCTACTTAGATGCTGTGTATATCTTAAATTAATTTTCTAAGCATTGCATTCTTCAATTCTGCAATTCTGCACTGAACTTAGAGATTTTCTATATTTCTTTTTTTTTTCTAATGTATAAGTCTTCAGCCTGTTACAATAATTGTGCATCATTCCTCCTACTGAACAGCAATTCAGTTGTGACTCCTCTTTCACCTTATTCCATTATGACCCTGTATTTACTTTTGGAACTAGAAGCAAGTAGATGCTAGTGATGAAGCCTCATCTCTGAAGAAAATGGGACCTTCAGTTTTTGTGACCTGCTAAGGGGACACATGGTGCCTGTGGTCCCATTTTGAATAAATGTTTTGGGTATAGTCTATATATAATTCTTACTGATTGCTACAGGTTTTCTTTCTTCACATTGCAGTAAACTAAACTACTTTTCATCAATAAGCTTAGCTCACACAGAGTGAATCAACTGATGTCAGGAATGTAGGTTGTATTCATGCATTTGATAATGTGATTATTTTTCTTCAGAACTGTATAATGTTATGAGCTGGCAATGCAGAAACAGCAATTATTATCTTAAGTGAGACTAGGGAAAATCTTAAAACCTGAAGACTAAATTCTGTATCTTCAGGTCAAATGTTGTTTACATATTAACATACAGATGTAAAAGCCTGATTTCACTCTCAATATACAAAGACATTGGAATGTCTTCAAAAGGAAATGCCTTAATAAAAATCTTAGAATTTTTAACAAATTACAAAATTAATCAGATTTTAAAAATTTATTCTCTCTAAATTATCCAGAAAAGGAGATGGAAACATTTGGGACCTTTGTTAAGAGACAAGCAGGACCATCTGCTATGGGAGGCATGTCACTGTGCAGATCAGTGGGAGAATAGCTTTAAGGGACATTCAAAAGAATTTTTACATCGAACTGAGTAACGACTCACAAAGAAAAAACTCATGGGGTTTAAACAAGGGGAAATCTGTGCAAAGCTAGGCCTGTGAGAGAAAGGAGTGAGAGTTTGTTTGTTCCCTGACGGTGAACAAACCAAGAGTTTCATTAGACTGGGAGGGAGGATTCTAGTTCAGGTTTTTTTGTCTTTCACATGTTCCCTTGAGACATTTTCCATGCTTCAGTGAATTTTTTGTTTGTTTGTTTGTATCAAACAAAAATTAAAAACCAGTATCTCTTGAAGCTTTTATTTAAGCATTGCAAACTGTACACCAAAAATTGTTGCTGGTTTCCATCTGTGCACCTAGTTGTACAAAATGTTGTAAATAGATTTTAAATAGTTAACTACAGGGAGATTTTAATATCTATGATTTATATCTGTTACCTGGTTTTGCCAAGAGAAAAGGGGCTAATGCAAGAATAACAGTATTCTTTTCAATATTCTTTTGACCAGTTTGTCAAACTTGCAAACATCCATCCAAGCAACATTACAATAAACGTAATGAATTACAACACATCAATAAGTGTTGCCAAAATAAACACACACATTTAATATTTCGTAAAACCTCAGTGCTTTATTATGAGATAGGGATTTCATGGCATGGAAAAATGTCTTCTGAAGAGCCATCAGGTCAGTTCAGGACCCCGATTTCTGTAGTTAAGTGGCAGAATCCATCAGGAAGAAGGAGAAGTGTCACTGGTTTCTGTTGCCTTGGCAACCTGTGTTGCCAAACAACAGGCTGGGTACCTTTTAGCAGGTTTGAACTTTCAGGCTGCTACGAGACTGATTGCAAGGACATCAGAAACAACACCTTTTGCTGGATGCTTTGCTGATAGCAAAACAAGATAATATTTTGCGTATTTTTTCACACCCCTCGACGTTCTTTCTCATTTCCTTTGTTGTTATACGTCTTGGTAGCATTTGCTAAAATTAAGCTGAACTTTAAATCCTGCTCTAAGTCTCTTACTTTGGCAGCATAATATTTTCTCAAATCGCCTCTTGATAGTACTTTTTTCCACACATGGTCTTCTGTACGATGGTAAATTTTGGTGGGATGGCTGAAAAGAGCAAATGACTAATTTTTTTGTTTATTTGTTTTATTTTGTTGATTTAATCTCTTTGGACTTTGCTTGTGGGTGCTAGAGTGTTAAAATATTTGTAAAATAATAAGATATCTGGGTGGGATTAGTTACTTCTAGCTACAGGGCAAATTTAAGGATGAATACAACTGTTCCTGTAATTGGCATGCCAATAAAGGCTACCTCTGGTGGGGCTGGAGCTTCAGACAAGCCTGTCTGGAGCAGATGGTGCAGGGCTTCTCTCTGATCTAAGACACACTATTATCTACAGACAGCCAGGTGGGTGTCCTCTGATCAAATGTAGATGTCTGAATTTAAACTAGTTGCCCTAGGTTCTTTTTATTGCCAATGAAGAGAAATAGACACTGTTAGGAAGAAATTTATTTCAGCCTAATGTAGACCAATAAACTAGGAAAGATGAACTGTGCCCTATATATTCATATTTCTCTCCTTTGGATATAAAAGAAGCCTAGTGCCTAGCTCAGGCACAAAGGTCAATTCACTGTTTGAAATTAGGTGAGCTGCATTCACTTTTTTAAGGTTCATGCAGACCCCAGTTATCACTGCCCTGGCCATTAACTGAGTCTCATTTTGTAGCTCTCCTGGACACATCTTTTCTGCTCTCAGTTAGATTAATAGATGCAGTAGTCATTTTCAGCCATGGTTAAGTTAATCACAAGTCATTCAACTTGCTTTAGACTATGTTGTGGTTTAGCCGCAGCCAGCAACCAGGCACCACGCAGCCGCTCGCTCACTCTCCCATGGTAGGACGGGGGAGAGAATTGGAAGAGCAGAAGTGAGAAAACATGGTCTGAGATTAGACAGTTTAATAGGCAAAGCAAAAGCTGCATACACAAGTAAAGAAAAACAAGGAATTAATTCACTACTT